>NC_091310.1:27126973-27369473 GCF_038502225.1 Cherax quadricarinatus | reverse complement strand
TTTCAAAAATTGAGCGACATAGAATGACAGTTTCAGAGAGGGGCCTGAAACAGTCAAAGGGTTAAACAAACAGTACTAGAAAAGTTATAATCAGTGTAAAGCATTTAGAGTATTATGTTGAAGTAGTAACCTTATATAAGTTCTCTAATGGACTATGGGTTGATAAGAGGAGTATAAACATTGACTGTATTAGTATAATATGTTGAAAATCGTACTAAGGTACAATATATACAGTACAGGTTGGCTATCACTAATCCGGCAATCAGTTATCCGCCTCCATCAGTAATCCGGCACTAATTTTGGCTAGCATAATTTCAAATTTTATCATCATACTGACTCAGATCATTATACCGACTCAAATTTCATTATTATACCAACTCAGAAATTGTGCAGATGGTTGTAAATCCACAGCAAGCCAGTGGAGAAGAAAGCGGTGATAAAAATGAGAAAGATGTAGCAGAAAGTCTCTCTATTGATAGGTTAATTAAGTGTATTCTAACCTAACCACTCTGTAATCTGGCAAACTCACTAATCTGACACACTACAGGTCCCAATGATGCCAGATTAGTGATAGCCAACCTGTAGTAATAATACATAGTATGTCAGTCATGTAATGTTCAATAAATGCTGTTAACACATTTTTTAATGAATATTATTAAATGCGTTTATAATTGACAACATATTGGACTGCATATTTCTGATAAAAAGCAATGTTTTGGTAATATAATACAGATGCTCAAGAGTTTTTGCTGGCTAAGGTATATACATGTACTCCCTTGCTTCATTTTCCTTTGCCCGTCAGCTCTGTAACAAAAGTTTTGTGATAAGTGACAAAATGTGACATTTTCTCTGGTTATCAGAGCCTTTAATATGGAATTATTCTTCTGTTCCTTAGGGTGGTGGCAAGGCAGACACACTTGCAGTCCCAGGTCCACCAGGACCACCTGGACCACCAGGTGCAATTGGCCCACAGGGCCCTCCTGGTCCTCCTGGTCCATCTGGTAGATTGCATGAGGGTGAGAACCAGATGTACATTCCTGTACCAGGGCCACCGGGTCCACCTGGACCACCAGTAAGCAGAACCAGAATCTCTTTACTGCAATTGCATTTTGCACTGACATTTAAATTATTCAAATAAAACTAAATAAATATTGTATATAAATAGGCATACTATATAGCAGAAGTACAGGGTCTCCTCACTTTGTTGTTGGCTTTTTGTGAATCTGCTATTGTGCAATATACAATTTGCCATAATTTACTGTGTCAAAGAAACTATCTTTTCCCAAACAATACTTCTAGAAAATTTACCCAGTGTCTTGGAGGCCAAAGGTTAAGTTGGTCATAGGCCTCAGTCTAAGCCTAGAGAATCTAAGTTCCTGTTTACGACTTGAATAACATAAACAATCATAAATAATTGTAAAAATTTGTTAGAGCTTAGCTGCAGTAGGCTAAACTAAACCAGGCAATGGATTTGGATGGACTGTGGTAATATCAGTAGGCTAAGTCATATGTTTACTATCAAACCACCTGGTAATGATATTTTTACTCACCTCAAATGTTCCTGATATTAAGGAACATTATCAGATATAAAAAAGTAAAAGTGTGGTATGTTAAAAGGGGTTCAAATAATGATACATACTGATATACAGTAGTTTACACAAAAGCCCCCATTTGCATACCATCGGCTTGCTTTGGTCATTTAGCAGTACAGATGTGTACTCTTATTAAATAGTAAAATCAATAAACTTAAAAACATAAACATAAAGTATTTTTAAAATACATGAAAAAACTATCACCAATCAATATGCAATCCTAGCCATAGACACATCCACTTGCATGCTTTGAGACAGTGACTCAGTGAGTAGAAAGAGAACACAACCAGTCAGATCCAAATCACTTGAGTGATAGTGTCCTTCAGATGTTCAGTTGAAGCTAAATTGAGTGACACTGAAAGAGACAAAAGTACTAACAAGCACAAGAAAACTGATGAACCATTCAGTATACAAAGATAATCAATGAAAATTAAGGACCCTCCATAGAAATCAAGGACCCCACTGGAAATAAGTCGCTTGTCTGACTTTTTTTGGGGTTATCCTAAGTAATTTATACATATGTTACTATGTTTGATAATTGTGTAACTGTATTTATGTGTACCTGTACCTAAATAAACTTACTAATATGAAAAACTAAGTGATGATGTAAGAACAGATGGAAATATGTCTTTGTTCATTGCTAAATATTATTCATTACCAGTAGTTGACCACTTAAGTTAATTGCAAAGAAGATTTTGCTGATAGTTCTGGATGTAACAACCTTTTAAACTCAGGATTAGAATTTAACAGATCTAGTATAATCGCCTGTATACTGGTGCATTTTTTAGCGCTGTTTCACGTAAATGTAGCACATTTTACCACGTTTATCTTTTTTTTTTTTTTTTTCAAAATTTAACCAGTCAGAATTGGGGGCAGGGGGCATTCTCGACACCAGAGCATGTTGTCTGCTATAAAATACAGTATATTGGTAATAATGTGTAGGTAATATACAGTCTCTGTAAGTGATTGGTGCAACTTGTAAAACAGTATTTAGAATGTTAGTGACCTGATTCAGCTTAGTACCAGCACAGCTGTTATGGTCCTGCAACATAATTACTTCATCAAACAAGAGATGCCTGTACTTTAAAATGTATTTCTGTAAAACATGTGTCATGTACAGTCACATTTGTATTATATACATTCTTATCTTACACAGGGTGTACCAGGTACTCCTGGACTATCCATTGAGGGCCCTCAGGGACCCCCAGGGGAGCCAGGCATGTCTAGACGAGGTCAACCTGGCAAGCCTGGACCTGCAGGCCTACCAGGTGGCACCATCCCTGGACCCAGAGGTGTGTCTGCAACACCTACATAAATCTGTTTTCCTGAACAGTATAGTAACTTTTATATGCATCATAGACAAGATTGCATTACATTCCTTTAAGAAAAATCTGGTGTTCTTCCTGCTCATGTGTAACTTTATTGTAATGCTGCATACTTATTATATGATGAACCTTTTTTTCTTTGCCTTTTTTCCCATAGTCTTTCACAGTGGTCTAAGATTACAGTATATCAGTAAGATAACTGTTCACTTTAAACCAGGATACAAACGATTTGTTAATTTTTACATGCGTATTTTTATTATTCAGTATTCAAAAAATTCACAAAATCTGTATTGGTCATGCAGCTTTGGCATATGCAGTGCCATAGTCCTGAAATCCTCTTCTACTCCTTGATTTATACCTTTCATATAACCACTTCCTTTAATTTCTTCACCTTATTCTCTGCATAATAGTCACTCATTGATTTCATGCACATCTCCACTGCATCCATCCTCTTCCTCCTCCTTACTGCAACACTCAAAGGCTGTACCTCAGATCCATACAAAAGTGTTGGCTCCACTGTACAGATATATTCCTCTGTTTGCATCCAGTGACATTTATTTTTCCACAGATTCTTCAACACTTCTGCTACCTTTACTGATTCCACAGACATACCTGCTGGCATAACTTCCAAGTACCTAAATGCATTAATTTCTTCTATATTTCTTTACTTCAATTTGATGTCAAATTTTTCATCATCTAGACAACTTCATCTTCCTCTTTTCTGTATTCACTTTCAAAATATAAAATATTAAAAACTTGTAACATTCCCGGGGATCTACGTTACCCCACAGAGGTTCATTTTGCAAGCTCACTTTGCAGCCAAAAATTAATTTTATTCGGTTCAGATTCCCATTTCTAAAGACTCTGTTAAATACTTATTTCTACTGTGAATATATTAAAAAGCTAGAAGACATGTGAAAGAGTAAGGATTAATGTGGACTACAATTGCAATAACACCAACAGATTAGTAGTCATAACTAAACCCAAAGTCAACACTGATAAAGGTTTGTAATTTCTTTGCAAACAATATTCAGGTACAGTAGATCATTGGATAACATAAAATGAGGCATGCACCACAGTCTTGCCCCTCTGTCTCACAGTGAACCCAGGGTGAGTCCAGTGAGTCCAATGAACATACCCTCCCTTATCCGCTGCTTCATTTGTACACATCTAGTACCTCACTCAACTTGTGTTAGTAAATTGACTTTTGATCTTTTCATCATCCTATCTCATTTCTGGATAGTAACAGTGACCCAAGAGGAATGTGAGTGATCCTGGAATTGCAAAGAAGAATCTTGAAATTCTTTATTTTTTTTTTTTTTAAAGAAAATCAAGACATTAAACCCGTAAACGTTCCAAACGTATATGTATGTTTTTTCAACATTTGAAAGTATGTAAAAAAAGTAGACCTTCTTTTTGTTTTTTTACATTTGAAAATGTGTAAAAAACTTAGATCTACTTTTTTTTTTGTTATATTTGAAAATATGTAAAAAAAATGTAGATCTACTTTTGGAGCACTACACATGTGAACGTAGATCTGCTTGGACTGTTTATGGGTTAAATAGGCTTATGAGTGGTGAATGTATGATGGAGATGACATGAGCCTAAGGCATTAATAAGGGATCAGTTTGTACTATTAAAGAGATTGAAGCAAAGATACGGGCTTGTGGAATGAGTAACTCAAGTTGTAACCTGAAATGAATGACAAATAGGTCAGAAAAGGTAAATAAGACAGAAAAGCTAAGTGATTGAGTGAGTGAATTGATCAAAGTACTCTAAAACAGTGTGTGATGAGGAAAGAAGGTCTGAATAAGAATGCTTGTTTAGTATAAATTCAAACCGCACAATCTGTTGCATAATATTAAGTTTTCCAGTGAAAGTACTTCTGTTAATCACACTGCTGCAGGTGATTTCCCTTCTAAGTTACAGGACATTATTTCTGAGGGTGGCTAAAAGCTACATTAAATGTTGAATGCTGACTAGATAAGTCTTGATTGGAAGAAGTGCATGGAACCTAGTACCCCAGTCAACATTAAATGCAGGCTAGTAAAAGTATGGTCTAGTGTGGTAAATGCTTTCACAGGTTTTCCTCCAGTTGAGAGCCAAGTGCAGGAAATTGTTCAGCTGGCTAGGAGTTTGCCAGGTGAGAGCTATGAAGATATGCAATAAGATGATGTGAATGAACTGTTAAATGAAGATGATGATAATAATAATAATAATAATATCTTTATTTACTGCAAGTACATGTACATGGTATACAGGCCTAGCTGAAAATGATATACTACTATATAGAAAGCCCCTTGTTATGCTGAGCATTTCGGGCAAATTAGGTTAGTTTTGTCCTAGGATGCGACCCACACCAGTTGACTAACACCCACGTACCTATTTTAAACTGATGGGTGAACGGGACAGCAGGTACCGGAGGAGATTCGAACTCCGGACCTCAGTGTGAGTGCACTGAGTGAGCTGAGTGCACCGAGGAAATGTTGGCAGAGCTCAGTGCCTAGATACAATGGAGGCATTACCACCATTACTTTTTCTTCCTCTCTTTGTCTTGTCCCTCTCCCCCTTGCCTGTATATACTGGTTCCTTCACTCTTTGTGTGCTAGTGTGACTTGACTCACAAAAAATCGTAATGACATGATTGCAAACAAACCACACGATGGGAGGGGAGTTCATGGGGATTGAACTCGCAGTGAGCGAGTCGTAAAACCCCAGACCGACACGTTAGCCACTGAATGACTCTCCCGCCAGCTGGCGAGAGATTCACTTGTGGTCACAGTGGTGCCTATGCTAACCTTCCTGTGGTGTATAAATATACCTAGTTGGATGAATCTTATTGTAGCCAGCTTGCCCAATGTCTAAAGGGTTACACAGCACTTTCCCAAGTGTTATGTAACCCTTATGATTTTAATGCTTCCCCATGAATATAACAATAATTAACCCCTAAACAGTCCAAACGTATATATACGTTCTTACTCGCAGCGGGCCAAACGTATACACGTATATACGTTTTAATTTTCCTGCCTCCAAATTTGGCACAAGTGCCCTGAGATGCCTGGTCAGCATAGAATGGGTCTTAACACTTGGTGTGCACCATATTAAAGAAATCTGCGACCACTTAGTACCTTGTGGGAGTGCCAGTTAAACTGAGCGCCAGCTGGAGCAAACAGTGTGGCAAACACCAAGGATTCACTGATGTAATGTCATATTAACACTCCCCTTTTAAGAGGAAAGTGATGTTAATCTCAAGTTAAGGGTCTGTCTATCTCTGTCTCACTGGTACACATAAATACAAGTATACATAGTGTAAATTACCTAGGATAACCCAAAATATCCAGACAAAGTGCTATACTCTGCTTGAAGATGTGAGTAAACATGATGACGCCGTCTTGTGGCTCTCTCTGAGACAGAGAGCTAGACAGATAGACAGGGAGCCTGACAGACAAACATGTTTGTGTACCATCAAAAACAAAGCGAGGGCTGATGCTCATCAAATGTCACCTCTAATCTTTTCTTATCACTGCACCCTCACGTATGCTCATCAAACATCAGCTCTTATCAAATGTTATCTGTCAGGGGTGGACTTTATGATTATTATTATTACGTATTATTATTATCCTCCCCTCCCTCCTTCCCCTCCCTCCCTCCTTCCCCTCCCCTCCCCTCCCCCTCCCCTCCCCTCCCCTCCCCTCCCCTCCCTTTCCTCCCCTCCCCTCCCCTCCCCTCCCTCCCTCCCTCCCTCCCTTCCTCCTTCATTCATTCATTCGTCATCTCCAAAACATTGCTGGGACCTATAAATACTACTTTGTATATATTCCAAGACAATAGTAAATGGCTATGGTAGGTGTAAATGTCCACCTGTCAGTGTGTTTGTGACAATTTGAATACAATTTCAGTACCTAATACTAGTGTCAGAACAAAGATTGGTTATGAAATGACAAGAACTACTATAAGTTGTAATTATCAGAACACTTCTGCAAGCGGTAGGACTCGATGTTGCTGTCACATGAGCATCCAGTGCCAACTTCTCAGCCTCATATCTCTGTAAGTATTGACCCTAATTTTCTTTTTTTTATCCTTTAACACTTAGAAAAATGTGCTCTTTATTTTCATTAAAAAAAATGATTTTTTTTATTTTTCAAAATATTTGGGGCACTGTGCAAGAGAACATATATATACGTTTGGACCGTTTAAGGATTGAAGAGGACCTCTCAATATTTTCTTCCTTGTATTCTTTGTTCCACCAAGATAACTCTAAATTATCATCAATCCTATCGTTTTCTTTACTTCTGATATTGACAGTCTTCATCCTTCTCTTATGCCTTTAATATTTCAACATATAGAGCATTTAAAACTACCAGATTTCTTCCTCCATCTACAAAGCTTTGCATTTTAACAGATAAATTATAATTTTCTGATCTATGATCTACAGACCAAATGAAGCTACAGTGGTACCTTGACTTACGAGTTTAATTCATTCCATGACCAAGCTCGTAACTCAGTTTGCTCGTACAATATCAAATCAGTTTTCCTCACTGAAATTAACTGAAATGCCATAATCCATTCCAGCGTAATTTCTGGCTCTCGAGAGGCAGGAGATACTAATACTTCAACATAACGCTAATATCAACTCTACGGCTTATTTACCTATCACAACTGATCTAATATTTTTATTTATTTTATTTATTTAGTAATTTAAGCATACATACAGAGGTACAAAAAATACAGGTAAGAGCAGCATGCCAAAGCCACTTATATGCATAGCATTACGGGCTGGCTTAAAATTAACTTAAGATTAACTAAGCAATGATGAAATCAGTGATAAAACATTATTGTAAACAGATAACTATAAAGCACAAATGAGTATTACAAAGACAGGTCATATGGTTGCTTGCATTGCTGTACATTCAGTCGAATGGAGTATTCTGTTAGGTAGTGTATTTAAAAAAATAATAAAGTTAGATTGGGTCCTAGGTTTAACATTTGTGTGATATAATTGTGACATAATAAACAATATAAATAACATAGAAATAGGATATATACTCTTGAATGAATAAAATGTCATTATGTGACGAGTGGTGGCAGCCACTTCCGGGGTAAAAATAATTATCATCCTGACAGTATCTTCCCATTCTTGCCCTTCTGAGGTTTTATTATAAGAGAAAAATGGAGTGTTTATGAGGCTAACTGCACTAGATCACTAGTTTCATAAGGAAAACACTGAAACAAAAGTGATTTTCTTGTGTTTTTCTATGATTTCATCCTTTAATTCAATGGACATCATCATCCTCTTCTTCTCAGCACTGTCCTTTGCACTTACTTTCTTAGGACCCATGGTTAGAAAAAAGAAATTTGGCAAAAAACTGCACAAAATGCTGGGATGCTGGATGGATGTTGTGGCGTTTGCTGCGTTAACTAGTGGCGGTGTATCTGAAGTTCGCTTGTAACTCAGATTTTGGCTCGCAACTTAACCCTTTGACTGTCGAAAGGCCCAATCCTGAAGTGTCTCCTGGTGTCGCAAAATATTCGAAAAAAAAAAAAATTCTTTTTTCTTATGAAAATGTTAAGATTATTTTTCTGATTGTTTTAGTCCCCCAAAAAAATTTTTCCATCAGTACTTACTGAGATATAGAGTCCTGAAGTTTGCTGAAATTGATCTGCGAGCGGCAACAGCGGCAACTGCCGCTCACCCGGTAAACTTTGATTTACTTGTATTTGGTGGTTTCTTGTTTTTTTCACTATTTTATTTTTCACATAACTTTTGTGGCCTGTGAGACCAAATTATTGTGCAATGTTCAAATATACACTTGTTGAATGTAACACAAATATGGCAAAAACACTCGTATCATTATAATGTTGCTAAAACTTGTTTACACAAACAAACAATGTAAACAAATGTTTATTATGATTGTTCTATAATATATATACATATGTACAATCACTGGACACTTTTCTAGAAGTGCTGCAGCTTGTGGAATTCTTTGAAACATGGGTATAAGCACAATGGTGTCTTACACTCCTCACACATAAAACGAGTGTCTCTTCGTTTTTGTGGGCGTTTTGTGGTATGTCCACAGACAAAATACCTCTTCTGAGCATTTTTCTTGGCAGTAGTAGCAGGCAGTGGTATGGGGTAGTGATCACTAGGCCTCAGATGAGAGGACATGTGTTGGTAATTTCGTGGGAGGTGGTCTATTGCAGGTGTTGTTTCTTGGTACTTGAATATTATTTGTCTGATGACTGACAAACAAAATTCACCATATTTGGGTTTCTTCTTGGTCTTCAACTTATACATATTATAAGCATTCAGCATGGAAATGTCAAGAAGATGGAAAAACAGTTTTATGTACCACTTATAACTCTTGCGAACACAGTCAGCAAACCCAATCTGCATGTCACATTTGTCCACTAAGCGCATATTGAGGTTGTAATCCATCACAGCTGCAGGTTTTACATTGGGTTCATTGGTCTCTCTATTCTGCTTGCCAGTGTCTACCATTTCATGTCAGTGAACTGATGTCAGCAGTGTGACATCACGTTTGTCATTCCACCGAAATGCCATGATGTCATTGGCAGCAAACACCTGCACTTCACCTCTACAACTGCCAGCATCGAACCTAGGCATGTGTTTACGATTTCCACGCACTGTGCCACACACATCTGTCATGTTCACTCGCAAGAAATCACTGAGTATAGGGCTTGTGTACCAGTTGTCAGTATATAAAATATGCCCCTTACCAAGATATGGCTCCATCATTGTTCTAACGACATCACCAGAGATACCCAGTAACTTTCTGGTATCTTCCAATGTTTTACCGCCAGTGTACACAATTATATCCAAAACCAGACCAGTTTTGCAATCACACAGAACAAATAACTTTATACCAAAGCTTTTCCTCTTGCTTGGTATATACTGCTTGAATGAGAGTCTTCCTCTGAACAAAATCAAAGACTCATCAATAACAAGCTTCCTGAAGGGATAAAAATACATACAGCACTTTTGTTTCAGGTACATAAACACACGTCTGATCTTATATAACCTGTCGCTTCTGTCAGGCCTTGTTTTGTCTGAAAAGTGTAACATACGTAACAGTAACACAAATCTATTCACTGGTATAATGTCACTGAAAGCAGGGGTTGAAATCAGGCAGTCTGTCGGCTAGTATGTGTTGACACTATGCTTATACACATGTGGCATAAGCATTATTGTGGCAAAGAACAGAAACATCTCTGCCACAGTTGTGTCCTTCCACTGGTGTAGGCGTGATCTTGGTGACAGAATAGTGTTTGCCATGGTGTACTCATAGTATGTAATGCTTTCCCTGACAATAATGTCCATCAGGGGTTCAACGAAGAATAACTGAAAGCATTCCAGTTCAGTGGGATTGTTCCCAAGTGTACATGATGGCCGTATTCCACTTTGTCCTCCATCAAAGTCATGGGGATTGGGAACAAACTCGTCATCTTGCTGCCAATCCCAGATGCGGTCAGCTGGTGCATTCTGGATATTGTAATGTGGTTGTGGTTGTGCAGGTTGTGGTTGTGGTTGTTGTGGGAGTGTGGGGTCGGGTGAGGCTGGCTGTAGTTGTGCAGAGTCAGCAGCGCAGGTAGTAGCATGGCCTGCTGCTGGTGTAACATAACTCATGCCACCATCACTATCACCACCACCACCTGCTGCCTCACTTGCATCATTGATATCCATCGTAACAATATCGTCATCTTCACTATCAGGACGTGGTGTAGGGCCACGGGATGTGCTCCGAGATGTACTCCTTCCTCTTGGAAGAGCATATGGTACACTACCAGACCGCATGTGACGTCGTATATACTGCTGCTTCACTGGGGAATATTCACCCTCACTGTCACAACTAGAACTGCTTTCAATAACCTTGAAATCACTATCACTATCACTTTCACTGCTCACATCTGAGTCTTGTACATGGGCAAATAGTTTCTTCTTTCGTCCTGGTACAGGTGAACATGAACGAGCCGGCCCAGCACCAGAGGTGGAAGGTTGTGGGTCATCTGGGTTTTCATCACTAATTATGTTATCCTGGGCACTTTTTTCGGTCACACCCGCTTCAAAACCAGGGAATTCACTTTCACTGACACTTTCATCACTGTTTGAGCTATCACTTGGGAACAAAAGACCTCCAATCCGCCGAGGAGTGAGGAACTTCTTACTGCGAGGCATGGTGAAAATGGACTACCAAGATGCCGTTCCCACAATGCACCGCTGAGTCCCAGATTTTTTTTCACAGGGTGCACACCGACCACTGAGACCCATTCTCTCTCGTGTAGGCCTACCAGCCCTCTCCCGCTTGATTTGAAGCCGCTAGAATTTATGCATATAGATACGTCAAACATGGTATCTCCCATGACGTATATATATGACCGCGACAGTCAAGGGGTTAAAGCAAACAATTGACCGAGTGATGGCTCGCAACTCAGAAAATTCGTAAGTTGGGGCACTCATAAGTCAAGGTACCACTGTATTTCCATCATACTTTCCATTAATTATAGGATTATATCCCTCACCCTACACTAACTAAAGACATCTTCCCACTACCCAAGGGGTCTTGATTCTTCCCTCTTTCTCAGGCATTACTTAACACCTCCCAATAAGAACTGGGCAGCATTTTCTTTCTTACCCCCAGCATGCATACTAACACACTGTGGATTTTTTTCCTTTCCACAAGCGGCCTCAGGCAGCCTTGGAGGCATCGCTGAGCTTCGCCGGCGGATCTCTGGCCGCCGCAGAAATCGAGGTGCTACGACATCTTTTATCAGATCCTTCAATTTTGTTATCTACTCTTCTTGAAATATGCATGTGATAAATTCTGAATTTCTTTCAGTGAACTGATTATAACTTGACTATCGTTCTGAGTGTTACCCTTATATGTATGCATGATGCATTTTTATATGTGTACTTATGTAAAAATGTGATTTTCTTTACTCGTTGGAAACAATTACTCGCCTTAATGGAAAGTAAGGAACTTGCAGAGTTATCACCTGTATCACACACAGCCAATTGTAATGGTTTCTTTATATCACATTCCCATAAATGTATTTAGTACATATCTTTTTATTGCATTTACATTAATAATTTTGGTGAAAAATTTGTCATCAAACTTAGTTTCTACAATATTTTAATGTGTAAAAGCCACCTATGCCACCAAAACTTTCTTTTAAATACTTCTTCAGTAGTTTTGGCTCATTCTACTTAAAAAACATGTACAAGTTACTGATTAACTTCCGGTGATCAGTTTTTGCTAGATTCTTGAATCGAAGGCTTGGAGAATGTTGAAAACACTACAACAGACTGGTAAAATTTATTTTTTTCACAATGCCTCAAAAAACTTTGCATTGGGAAACAAGCAACTCTGGAAGAGCATAACACTGTGGGGCACCTTTACCTGACTTAAAATACCATGCTTACTGTGTATACTGCATCACAGGCCCTCCTGGTCCACCGGGTCCACCTGGCCGGCCTGCTGAAGGAGGGCGGAGTGGGGCTTCCCACAGGATTGTGCCTGGAGCTGTCACCTTCCCTGACAGAGATGCAATGCTCAAGGTTTGGTGACTTGGTTCTCTCTATGGCCTCTAGTATGTCTTTAACATCTGTCATAATTAACCATGTCAAAAAAAAAATTCTTAATAATTTGTCCTTTTTTAGAATACAGCACACAAAGGTTTTTCTTGTTTTATGCCTATTCACTATCATGCAAATTCAGTCTAATGGAAAATCCCATTTCTGTTGCTAATTCACCACATGCTTAATGTACAGTACCACCAGTGTGGTACTTAAGCGTATTAAAGATTCTTATAATGCAGAATAAATAATTTATGGCTTGAATGAAGTAATTTTAGCTTCCATTGACCTGGAATGTATCTGCACCATAAAACAAGAGACACCTGGAACTATTTCCTAGTTTATGTAATAGTTTTTAATGAGGCTATTCATTGTGCCATAAGCTGCAGTCCTCCTCAGAAATGAATGAGGAGTAGGGTATTCAGGAGATCAACTAGTGGGAGTGAATTCCTTGACATAGTAGCATCATATATAACAGTAAATGGAAAGATGAAAGTTAATACAGTATGTAGTATTTTATTATCGGCGGTGAAACGTCAGTCCAGAACTGAAGCTCAACTACGAGCTTTTTAACCGCAACAACACTAATATACGCTATTGGAGCTGGAATTACCGCGGCTGCTGGCACCAGACTTGCCCTCCAATTGATCCTCGTTATAGGAATTAAAGTGTACTCATTCCGATTGCGAGGCCTCGGATGAGTCTCACATCGTTATTTTTCGTCACGATGTGAGACTCATCCGAGGCCTCGCAATCGGAATGAGTACACTTTAATTCCTATAACGAGGATCAATTGGAGGGCAAGTCTGGTGCCAGCAGCCGCGGTAATTCCAGCTCCAATAGCGTATATTAGTGTTGTTGCGGTTAAAAAGCTCGTAGTTGAGCTTCAGTTCTGGACTGACGTTTCACCGCCGATAATAAAATACTACATACTGTATTAACTTTCATGTAAATAGTGTGCTGAAAATATCTAGCCTAGACAGGACTCGCAGCAATGGTTTTAAGTTGGAAAAATTCAGATTCAGGAGGGATATAGGAAAGTACTGGTTTGGTAATAGAGTTGTGGATGAGTGGAACAAACTCCCAAGTACCGTTATAGAGGCCAGAACGTTGTGTAGCTTTAAAAATAGGTTGGATAAATACATGAGTAGATGTGGGTGGGTGTGAGTTAGACCTGATAGCTTGTGCTAACAGGTCGGTTGCCGTGTTCCTCCCTTAACTCAATGTGACCTGACCTGACTAGGTTGGGTGCATTGGCTTAAGCCGGTAGGGACTTGGACCTGCCTCGCATGGGCCAGTAGGCCTTCTGCAGTGTTCCTTCGTTCTTATGTTCTTATGTTCTTATTATCTAAGGTAACTAAGCTCCTAGAAAATACTACTCACTACTGCTGCTCAATGTATTGTTTGCAAACAATATCTCATTTTGTGAATTATAGGTTTAGAGACCAATGTGATGTTCATCTCTTTTTTTCTTAAATACTCGAACAATTCAAATTAATACTGTATTGAATATTTTTATGTATTGAAACCCTTTATGATCTAAATGATTTATCATTTATGACAGTGTAGACATATTGTGATAGAGAAAAAGACTTGTGTAAATAACTAATGTTGTGGTAATTTTATCAGATGAGCTCAGTGTCACCTGTGGGTACATTGGCCTTTGTGGTGGAGGAGGAGGCATTGCTGGTACGGGTTGGTGCTGGTTGGCAGTATGTGGCAGTAAGTTTAGTCTTTTGTCGTTGAAACTAAAGACAACACTGTTATTTGAATGACTGCATTTTCTTGTTCACACAACATTTTTAGCCTTTCATCAAATCCATGTACGTACTTAGTATTTTAATACTGATCATGATACCTGTATACATGTCTTTTTTAAAAGCTTTCTCTTTCTTTCTTTGTCCCTTCTTTTCCATAAGCGAGTGTGAAGTAAGGAGAAACAAATCCCCATTACACCATTCATGTACAGGTATATCCTTAACTCAAATTACATAATTGCACTGAACCATTACCAGGAGGGACTTTAGTGGCAATTTCTTTACCTGGAGGTATTTTCTCACAGTGGGGCCAAACACACCATAAAACCAGTCCAAGAAAAACTCCCTAGTGACCCATGCCTTACTGTTTGATCTCCACAGCTGTTGCAACCCCTGAATGGGTTACAATGATTATTATGTATATATATAATTATTACCTTTTCATTTAATTTTATATTGCTTATATTTGCGATAATAGCTAAATTGTAAATGTATTGCTTTATATTGTTATTTGACTTGTTAGGTAGGATGTAACATATTATGTGCTCAGTTCAAGTCTTGATTGTTTAACTACTGTAATTATCGCTCTTTGCTCGTTAGACTGCCGGCTTCTGAGCTGCAGTTGTCCATGGAGCTATCACGTGAAAGAGGGGGGGGTGTCCTCACCTCGCCTAAAGTATTCAGTCTGTTCTAGACTCTCTTGGTGGTTGGACAGATTGTTTGTCTCATTATTCTTGTTAGTTCTGTAGAACTCTGTTCACAGAACATTGTATAGACTTAGTGATTTTCGACGTTGTACTGAGGTTGTGTGTCACATAGACACTCGAAACATCTCAGGTCCTGAGCTGTTGCTTCTCACTTAATTTGTACTGGTATTTGTGTATTATCACAGTCGGGGATTTTCTTATGCTGAACTTAGATTCAGTAGTAGGGGAGTTTTGTGACTTTTGTGGAGGATCTGCAGATGGTCCCTACTTAGTGTCGTTATATTATCTCCTGTTCCTGATTCTGTGTCGCAGTTGCTTGTTATATTGCTATTGGGCTTAGCATTCTTTTTATTGTTCAAGCAGACTGTTCTGACTGCCAGTTGGTTAAGAAGTTAGTTTATGAGAGGACTTTGTCAGTCACTTATTTAAGTCTAGTCGAGTCGTGAGACAGAGAACTACTTAGAGCACTTACACACATACATACACACTTGTACATATTTGTAATATCTTATTAAATGTTAAATGTACCAGACGGTACTTAAGAATGATAATGTGATATGTGCTTTCAACACAATAATACTGTAAACGAGAGAAGTGATATTATTTTGATTACTGTGATTAATTTAATTTGATAATATACCTCTAGACTTAATAAATTTATTAAATTTTAATTTCTCTAGTTAGTAGCCTACCAGTTGTAATCCTGAAGCACTATTGAATAATACTGATTTCTAATGGATAATTGGACAAGTAAAAGGTAGATGGGATACAAGGAGAATAGAAGCATCAGGGAAGAGAGAGGTGAAGGTTTATAAACTAAAAGAGGAGGCAGTTAGGGTAAGATATAAACAGCTATTGGAGGATAGATGGGCAAATGAGAGCATAGGCAATGGGGTCGAAGAGGTATGGGGTAGGTTTAAAAATGTAGTGTTAGAGTGTTCAGCAGAAGTTTGTGGTTACAGGAAAGTGGGTGCGGGAGGGAAGAGGAGCGATTGGTGGAATGATGATGTAAAGAGAGTAGTAAGGGAGAAAAAGTTAGCATATGAGAAGTTTTTACAAAGTAGAAGTGATGCAAGGAGGGAAGAGTATATGGAGAAAAAGAGAGAGGTTAAGAGAGTGGTGAAGCAATGTAAAAAGAGAGCAAATGAGAGAGTGGGTGAGATGTTATCAACAAATTTTGTTGAAAATAAGAAAAAGTTTTGGAGTGAGATTAACAAGTTAAGGAAGCATAGAGAACAAATGGATTTGTCAGTTAAAAATAGGAGAGGAGAGTTATTAAATGGAGAGTTAGAGGTATTGGGAAGATGGAGGGAATATTTTGAGGAATTGTTAAATGTTGATGAAGATAGGGAAGCTGTGATTTCGTGTATAGGGCAAGGAGGAATAACATCTTGCAGGAGTGAGGAAGAGCCAGTTGTGAGTGTGGAGGAAGTTCGTGAGGCAGTAGGTAAAATGAAAGGGGGTAAGGCAGCCGGGATTGATGGGATAAAGATAGAAATGTTAAAAGCAGGTGGGGATATAGTTTTGGAGTGGTTGGTGCAATTATTTAATAAATGTATGGAAGAGGGTAAGGTACCTAGGGATTGGCAGAGAGCATGCATAGTTCCTTTGTATAAAGGCAAAGGGGATAAAAGAGAGTGCAAAAATTATAGGGGGATAAGTCTGTTGAGTATACCTGGTAAAGTGTATGGTAGAGTTATTATTGAAAGAATTAAGAGTAAGATGGAGAATAGGATAGCAGATGAACAAGGAGGCTTTAGGAAAGGTAGGGGGTGTGTGGACCAGGTGTTTACAGTGAAACATATAAGTGAACAGTATTTAGATAAGGCTAAAGAGGTCTTTGTGGCATTTATGGATTTGGAAAAGGCGTATGACAGGGTGGATAGGGGGGCAATGTGGCAGATGTTGCAGGTGTATGGTGTAGGAGGTAGGTTACTGAAAGCAGTGAAGAGTTTTTACGAGGATAGTGAGGCTCAAGTTAGAGTATGTAGGAAAGAGGGAAATTATTTCCCAGTAAAAGTAGGCCTTAGACAAGGATGTGTGATGTCACCGTGGTTGTTTAATATATTTATAGATGGGGTTGTAAGAGAAGTGAATGCGAGGGTCTTGGCAAGAGGCATGGAGTTAAAAGATAAAGAATCACACACAAGTGGGAGTTGTCACAGTTGCTCTTTGCTGATGACACTGTGCTCTTGGGAGATTCTGAAGAGAAGTTGCAGAGATTGGTGGATAAATTTGGTAGGGTGTGCAAAAGAAGAAAATTAAAGGTGAATACAGGAAAGAGTAAGGTTATGAGGATAACAAAAAGATTAGGTGATGAAAGATTGGATATCAGATTGGAGGGAGAGAGTATGGAGGAGGTGAATGTATTCAGATATTTGGGAGTGGACGTGTCAGCGGATGGGTCTATGAAAGATGAAGTGAATCATAGAATTGATGAGAGGAAAAGGGTGAGTGGTGCACTTAGGAGTCTGTGGAGACAAAGAACTTTGTCCTTGGAGGCAAAGAGGAGAATGTATGAGAGTATAGTTTTACCAACGCTCTTATATGGGTGTGAAGCATGGGTGATGAATGTTGCAGCGAGGAGAAGGCTGGAGGCAGTGGAGATGTCATGTCTGAGGGCAATGTGTGGTGTGAATATAATGCAGAGAATTCGTAGTTTGGAAGTTAGGAGGAGGTGCGGGATTACCAAAACTGTTGTCCAGAGGGCTGAGGAAGCGTTGTTGAGGTGGTTTGGACATGTAGAGAGAATGGAGCGAAACAGAATGACTTCAAGAGTGTATCAGTCTGTAGTGGAAGGAAGGCGGGGTAGGGGTCGGCCTAGGAAAGGTTGGAGGGAGGGGGTAAAGGAGGTTTTGTGTGCGAGGGGCTTGGACTTCCAGCAGGCATGCGTGAGCGTGTTTGATAGGAGTGAATGGAGACAAATGGTTTTTAATACTTGACGTGCTGTTGGAGTGTGAGCAAAGTAACATTTATGAAGGGGTTCAGGGAAACCGGCAGGCCGGACTTGAGTCCTGGAGATGGGAAGTACAGTGCCTGCACTCTGAAGGATGGGTGTAAATGTTGCAGTTTAAAAATTGTAGTGTAAAGCACCCTTCTGGCAAGACAGTGATGGAGTGAATGATGGTGAAAGTTTTTCTTTTTCGGGCCACCCTGCCTTGGTGGGAATCGGCCAGTGTGATAATAAAAAAAAAAATAAAAAAAAAATTGGACAAGGATACTGACTACTTGTTATGAAAACCCAGTAGCAGGCTGGATGCTAGAAGGGCAGTCCTTTCTAGTATTCACTGGAGATCTCTAAGCTTTTAGAATCGCGTTTTTTGTAACAAATGGGGGCCTGTCTGGGATGCTCTTGATTCAAGGTGTTGGAGAAATTGTCCATTTTGAAATACTAGTAACTGATGGTCAAACACTTTGAGTACTTTCCTAATCTGAAGACTTTGAGTTTAGTCTTGTACAACATACCAGGTGGATGTATGTACCTGACTGAGTCTCTTGATCCAAGGAGATGGAAATACTATTTATGAGTTCTAGCTCTAAGACAAACAACATTAAAATTCCTATTAGGATTATAGTTTCCCATAATCACTCTCGTAGTACAATTATTTTTGTGATGTATGCCAAAGTGAAACAGTTAATTGATACTCTGACTTTGTCTGAGTTAAGTACATTAAAACTTCAGACGTGTTGGCGAGTAGCCAAATATCTCGGTGTGACGTATAACAGGAATTACACCGCAGAAACTGTCAGAGCATTAATTAAAGATATATTGTTTCCTGCTCATACAGAGATGTCTGATTATGATTCAGATTCAGAAAGCCTAGTGTCACAATTAGGAAGTATGACTCTATTTAATGAAGAAGAAATAGCAACTATGGCAGAAGTGTCTGAGCCTAGTGAACCTCCGCTCACACCTTCCCTCCTTACTGACACAATAGTACAGAGTGTAGATGGTAGGATGACTCAGCCTAATACTAGCACAGTGGATGCTACACCAATATCTACTTATCCTAGACCAGATCTAGATTCTCTAGAGACGCCTGAACGAGGTGCCCGACCTAAGGACCGTCCAGAAAGACATGTTAATTTCCCTACTCCTCCATTACCTACTGGTCCTATCTCTCAGGAGCAGTTTGAGAGGTTAGAACGTCTCATTATGTTGCAGACTGCACAAATAGAGGCACAGAGGAAATTGAACGAAGAAGATTTCCAGAGAGAAAATGTTCGTCTGGGAAGACAACAGACTGATAGATCACAGGACACATTTAATGTGCAGAAAGCTGCATCCATGGTTCCTAAGTTTTTTGAGAGTGACTTAGACACCTATTTTGATGTGTTTGAGAACCAGGCACGTGCTATGAACTGGCCACGTAAGCACTGGGCAACATTGTTGCATACAGCGTTGACAGGAAGAGCTCAAACTTGTACTGCCGCTTTACCATTTGCCAAGTACATTAGTTATGACACTGTCAAACAAACTATTCTAGAGACATATAACTTGTTACCTGTAAGTTATCAAAGAGCATTTCGTACGTTACAACGACGACAAGATCAAACTTCTGTAGAATTTGCTCATGAGAAAAAAGTTGCTTTTGAGAGATGGTCTAGAGCTGCCAAGTGTAACAACTACGACAGCCTTGTTCAGTTGTTACTACACGAAGAGTTTAACAACTGTATGTCTGCTGACATACAAGAATATCTGATCGATCATACTACCTCGGATATTCTGGAAACTGCAGCATTAGCAGACAATTACGAGATTTCTCACAAACTTGTACGTACTAAAAAACAAAGAAACAAGGTAACTAAAAATTGTCCTAGAAGTTGGCACCCTAAATCAGCTGCTCATTGCCGGCCTGATGTACCTGCTACTGTAACTTCTTGTACCTTTACCAGGAAAACTCACAATCCTGAATCTGTCTCTGTGGCTAGACAGAAATCTGATATCGAGAAGAAGAAAGTTAAATGTACCTATTGTAACAGAAAAGGACATGCTAGAGAGTATTGCTATAAGTTAGAAAGAGATACGAGAGACAGTCGTGCGGCTGGCGCCCCCATTCAAGTCGTATCTTCTTCCGAGCAACAAAGGCACCAAAATCCTAGTAATACCTCTGATCCTACTGTTTTAGATAATGTTACTCAGAACAGATGACTAGCGTCAGAAAGTGTATCTGACGAAAAGATTCGTTCAGCCATGGGTCCTTACTTTTCGAGAGGTAAAGTAGGATTTGACGAATCACATCTAACTGAGATAGTTACTTTCAGAGACACTGGCAGTTATCTCACGTTGTTAAGAGAAGATGTACTGCCCATAACTGACAATACCTATTGCAAGATAGATGTATTGTTAGAAGCCTATGGAGGGGCTGTTATAAAAGTGCCTCTGCACAAAGTTTATATTGAAACAAGCTATTATACTGGTTATATTTCAGTGGGTATATCCAGTGGTGTATTTCCCATCAGGTCAGTAGACTTGTTGATAGGGAATGATATCCTTCATGCTGGTATATGTAAAGAACCACTTGTGATTGATAATAACACTGATGATAATTATGCCATTGAAGCTTGTAGAGAGAAACCTATTTTATTTCCTCTCAGCACAATTACTAGAGCTATGTCAAAGATTCAACAACCATCTTTGTCTCCTGTTGAGTTATTGGATGACAATGATTTGGGGTTGAATATGTTGTTTAGTGACGCTCTGCACCCAGGATCATTAACACTGACTCCCACTGGTCATCAACCTAGTCAAGACACAACTGACGTTAAATTTCTAACTCATGATGATTTAATCAAGGATCAGTTTGTTGACCAGTCACTGGAAAGACTGAGAGATATAGCAGTTACTGAGAGTGAAGCAAAGGATCTCGATAATTGTTACTATTATAGTAACGGTGTACTGATGGAGAAAAATTCATGTAAGTTGTCAGCTGATAGTGTTTCCACCACAGTCAAGCATCTCGTAGTGTTACCAGTTACATTTCGTGAACAAGCCATTGATTTTGCTCACAATAGTCCCATAGGAGGACATTTGGGTGTCAAGAAGACACTCGGTAAACTGGCAAAACGTTTTACTTGGCCAAAGATGAAGGAAACAGTAGCTGATCATGTGCGACGTTGCCACGTGTGTCAAGTGACAGGCAAGCCAGCACACACACCTCCACCTACACCTCTCACTATGAGCTCTAGTAGCAAAGTTCAGTTCATCTGGACTAGACATTGTTCAGATTTGTTCAAAAAGTTGAAGCATCTGCTTTCCTCTGCTCCAGTGTTGAGTCCTAATTTTAATCTTTGCATCTTTTTACATATAGATGCGAGTGGCTATGCAGTGGGCGCTGTGCTGTTCCAACAGTCAACATCCACTGATATTCTCCATCCTATATGTTATTATTCATCTAAGCTCAAACGACACCAGAAAAATTATGCCACTATTGAGAAAGAGGCTCTAGCTCTTGTGGTGTCCTTTGAACATTTTGACGAGTATTTGGGCACTTCCCCATTTAAAATTTACGTAATTTTAATGTCCAAATGCCTTTTGTTACTTGCTATGTCAAATTCAGTAAAGTAACTTAATCCCTCCAGCCCATATTAACTATATATACTCATGTCTAATTATTATATTTATATATTCACAGTATTGTTGTGTATGGTAAGGAGACATAAGCTGAGTGTTGAGTGGGTAGTGTTGTGTGGGAGATGTACTGCGTGTGGCGCAACACTGTTCTGCCGCAGACCCCCCCCTCACTACACACCTTAAGCTGTTTCATACTCAGATGTCCATACTACATAGCATTCCACAACCACTACTTAAGAGTGGAATGCAGTCTCCTCTACTATGATCGAGCCTCAAAGTGCCCTGCTCATCTACGCTATCCTGTCTACACTGATGTACATAACCACGAGTATGCAGAGATACGATACTGTGTACTGCCCTAGTACTAGGGGCATATCCTAGTGATGGACGCTGTGAAATTGTAGAAGTGCTTGGCATGAGAGTGACTCTGATTAATTTTTATATTATATTGTTAGTAATGTAACCTGAGTAATCAGTAATGTGAAAGACATTAATGCAACTCCTAGTGCGACCGTCTGTCGTGTTGGGGGGGTGTTGCAACCCCTGAATGGGTTACAATGATTATTATGTATACAGTGGACCCCCGCATAGCGATATTAATCCGTGCAAGAGAGCTCATTGTTATGCAAAATTATCGTTATGCGAATGAATTTTCCCCATAAGAAATAATGGAAATCAAATTAATCCGTGCAAGACACCGAAAAGTATGAAAAAAAAATTTTACCACATGAAATATACATTTTCCTACACACAAAGAGAAGGATACATGCACAATAGTAGAGTAGTACATGCACAATATATGTTGTGCATGTACTACTCTACTAAATGAAGAATAAATGACACCTTTATTGAAGATGCAGCAATGACTGTTGAGACACTGTGTCCTGGGAGTGCCTTTTCCTCCTGAGTACTGTAGGTCCTGTTTGGCATTTTCTTCCAGAACAGGCCTTATCACACTGTGTATGCCACTACGATTCTTAAATCTCTCAAACCAACCTTTGCTGGCTTTAAATTCACCAATATGAGCACTAGTTCCAGGCATTTTTCCCTGTTCACCTGGGTGTTAGTCGACTGGTGTGGGTTGCATCCTGGGAGACAAGATTAAGGACCCCAATGGAAATAAGTTAGACAGTCTTCGATGACACTGACTTTTTTGGGTTATCCTGGGTGGCAAATCCTCTGGGGTTAATTGTTTCTTGGTATTCTCAATAAGCCACACCAACAACTGTGCTACAGCAGCAGCAGCTGACAGTGCTACAGCAGCAGCAGACGATGCTACAGCAGCAGCAGACGGTACTACAGCAGCAGCAGCAGCTGACGGTGGTACAGCAGCAGCAGCAGACGATGCTACAGCAGCAGCAGACGGTACTACAGCAGCAGCTGACGGTGGTACAACAGCAGCAGACGGTACTACAGCAGCAGCAGCAGTAGCAGCTGACGGTGGTACAGCAGCAGCAGCTGACGGTGCTACAGCAGCAGCAGCAGCTGACAATGCAGCAGCATCAGCTGACGGTGGTGCAGCAGCAGCTGTACCACCAATAGTAGCGATGGTTGATTGGGTTTATTATACAACCTGGCCAGCTCGGAGACACGCACTCCACTTTCATACTTATCAATGATCTTTTTCTTCATCTCTATAGTAATTCTCATCCTTATTGCTGTAGGGTTGGCACTAGAAGCTTTCTTGGGGCCCATGGTCACTTATTTTGCAGATAAAATCACCAAAAACACTGTAATAATACGAAATGTTCCGATTGTATGCTTGGATGTTCCGCGGAGGCTGGCTGGTAAACAATGCCACCGGCAGAACATGTGAGCATGGCTCAGGCCACACATAGACGCGTCTCTGACGAACAGCGTTGAGCGGGTTTTTTAGCGGTATGCGAGGCAAAATCTTAGCGATAAAATGTAGCGGTATGCGGATTTAACGTTATGTAAGGCCAACGGTATGCGGGGGTCCACTGTATATATAATTATTACCTTTTTATTTAATTTTATATTGCTTATATTTGCGATAATAGCTAAATCGTAAATGTATTGCTTTATATTGTTATTTGACTTGTTAGGTAGGATGTAACATATTATGTGCTCAGTTCAAGTCTTGATTGTCTAACTACTGTAATTATCACTCTTTGCTTGTTAGACTGCCGGCTTCTGAGCTGCAGTTGTCCACGGAGCTATCACATGATTGAGGGGGGGGTGTCCTCACCTCGCCTAAAGTATTCAGTCTGTTCTAGACTCTCTTGGTGGTCGGACAGATTGTCTGTCTCATTATTCTTGTTAGTTCTGTAGAACTCTGTTCACAGAACATTGTATAGACTTAGTGATTTTCGACGTTGTACTGAGGTTGTGTGTCACATAGACACTCGAAACATCTCAGGTCCTGAGCTGTTGCTTCTCACTTAATTTGTACTGGTATCTGTGTATTATCACAGTCGGGGATTTTCTTATGCTGAACTTAGATTCAGTAGTAGGGGAGTTTTGTGACTTTTGTGGAGGATCTGCAGATGGTCCCTACTTAGTGTCGTTATATTATCTCCTGTTCCTGATTCTGTGTCGCAGTTGCTTGTTATATTGCTATTGGGCTTAGCATTCTTTTTATTGTTCAAGCAGACTGTTCTGACTGCCAGTTGGTTAAGAAGTTAGTTTATGAGAGGACTTTGTCAGTCACTTATTTAAGTCTAGTCGAGTCGTGAGACAGAGAACTACTTAGAGCACTTACACACATACATACACACTTGTACATATTTGTAATATCTTATTAAATGTTAAATGTACCAGACGGTACTTAAGAATGATAATGTGATATGTGCTTTCAACACAATAATACTGTAAACGAGAGAAGTGATATTATTTTGATTACTGTGATTAATTTAATTTAATTTGATAATATACCTCTAGACTTAATAAATTTATTAAATTTTAATTTCTCTGGTTAGTAGCCTACCAGTTGTAATCCTGAAGCACTATTGAATAATACTGATTTCTAATGGATAATTGGACAAGGATACTGACTACTTGTTACAAAAACCCAGTAACAGGCTGGATGCTAGAAGGGAAGTCCTGTCTGGTATTCACTGGAGATCTCTAAGCTTTTAGAATCGCGTTTTTTGTAACAACAGCACATACAAATTACCCTTGACGATATTGTTTTTCCTGAACATACTGGGAGTTTCAGAGTGATACACCAATAAAGGCTTCACTTTGCAATCACCACTAGCAGTACTACACAACATTAATGTCAGCCTGTCTTTCGTAGGCTTATGTCCTGGGAGTGCCTTTTCCTCCTGAGTAATGTAGGTCCTGTTTGGCATTTTCTTCCAAAACATGCCTGTTTCATCACAATTAAACACTTGTTCAGGTTTTAGGTTTTCAGTCTCTATGTATTCCTTAAAGTCCTTCACATATTTTTCAGCTGCATTTTTGTCTGAACTGGCTGCCTCACCATGCCTTACCACACTGTGCATGCCACTACGAATTTTAAATCTCTCAAACCAGCCTTTGCTGGCCTTAAATTCATCAGCAGCAGCACTATTTTGAGGCATTTTCTTAATGAGATCATCATGCAACTTCCTTGCCTTTTCACAAATTATAGACTGAGAAACACTATCACCTGATAATTGTTTTTCGTTTATAGATATAACAGTCTCTCTACCTCCTCAACTATTTGTGGTCTCCGTTTTGAAAACATATTTGAACCTTTCGCAACAACAGCTTCTTTGATTGCCTGTCTGTTCACCAAGATAGTACTGATGGTTGAATATGATTTGTTGTATTGCCTTTCCAACTCAGCCATACGCACTCCACTCTCGTATTTTTCAATGATCTCCATTTCCATCGTAATTCTCACCCTTTTTAACACAGGCTTGGCACTAGAAGGTTTCTTGGAACCCAGGGTGGCTTATTGAGAAGTTACAAGCACTAGAAATAGTGGAATAATCCAAAATATATGGGAGGCACACGTGGAAACCGACCCCAACAGCTTGTAAACAATGGCACACTGACTTGGAGTGGCTGGACTCACTCAGGCCGTGCTCCTGGCACATCGACACGTTCCGGACAAATGTCGTTGGTTAAGTTTTTCGCCATTGGTTAAGGCATTTTTTCTATGGCAAAAAGCGCCGTTAGATGAAATTGCTGTTAATGCCGCCGTTAGTCGAGGGTCGACTGTATTCAGGGAAACCTGTTAGCCAGACTTGAGTCCTGGAAATGGGAAGTACAATGCCTGCACTTTAAAGGAGGGATTTTGGGATATTGGCGGTTTGGAAGGACTTCTGAACTGTCGTATGTGAGTGCCTCTGCAAAGATAGTGATTATGTATGAGTAATGGGGAAAGTGTTGAATGATGATGAAAGTATTTTCTTTTTGAGGATTTTCTTTCTTTTAGGGTCACCCTGCCTCGGTAGAAGATGATCGTCGTGTTAAAAAAAAAAAGAGAGATTAAGAGAGTGGTGAAGGAATGTAAAGAGAGAGCAAATGAGAGAGTGGGTGAGATATTGTCAACAAATTTTGTTGAAAATAAGAAAAAAATTTGGAGTGAGATTAACAAGTTGAGAAAGCCTAGGGAATGAGTGTATTTGACAGCTAAAGATAGGAGAGAGGAATTGTTAGATGGAGAGTTAGAGGTATTGGAAAGATGGAGGGAATATTTTCAGGAATTGTTAAATGTTCATGAGGATAGGGAAGCTGTGATTTTGTGTATTGAGCAGGGAGAAATAACATCTTGTAGGAGTGAGGAAGAGCCAGTTGTGAGTGTGGAGGAAGTGCATTAGGCAGTGGGTAGAATGAAAGGAGGTAAAACAGCTGGGATTGATGAGATAAAAACAGAAATGCTGAAAGCAGGGGGGGATATAGTTTTGAAATGGTTAATTCTTTTGTTTCATAAATGTGTGGAAGAGGGTAAGGTTGCTAGGGACTAGCAGAGAGTATGCATAGTTCCTTTGTATAAAGGCAAAGGGGACAAAAGAGAGAGTAAAAATTATAGAGGAAGAAGCCTGTTGAGTATACCTAGCAAAGTGTATGGTAGCATTATTATTGAAAGAATTAAGAGTAAGGCAGAGAGTAGGATTGCAGATGAACAAGGAGGCTTGAGGAAGGGCAGTAGGTGTGTAGACCAAGTGTTTACAGTGAAACATAGAGGTGAACAGTATTTAGATAAGGGTAAAGAGGTTTTTTGTAGCATTTATGGATTTGGAAAAGGCATATGATAGGGTGGATAAGGGAACAATATGGCAAATGTTGTAAATGTATGGAATAGGAGGTAGGTTACTGAAAGCAGTGAAGTTTTTATGAGGATAGTGAGGGTCAGGTTAGAGTATGTAGGGGAGAGGGAGATTATTTCCCAGTAAAAGTAGGCCTTAGACAGGGATGTGTGATGTCACCATGGTTGTTCATTATATTTATAGATGGGGTTGTAAGAGAAGTGAATGTTTGGGTGTTAGCAAGAGACTTGGGATTAAAAGATAAAGAATCTAACACAAAGTGGGAGTTGTCACAGTTGCTCTTCGCTGATGGCACTGCATTTGAGAGAGTCTGAAGAGAAGTTGCAGAGGTTGGTGGACGAGTTTGGTAGGGTATATAAAAGAAGGAAATTAAAAGTGAATATAGGAAAAAGTAAGGCAATGAGGATAACAAAAAAATTAGGTAATGAAAGATTGGATATCAGATTGGAGGGAGAGAGTATAGAGGAGGTGAATGTATTCAGATATTTTGGGAGTGGACGTGTCAGCAGATGGGTCTATGAAGGATGTGGTGAATCATAGAATTGATGAGGGAAAGAGAGTGAGTGGTGCACTGAGGAGTCTTTGGAGACAAAGACCATTATCCATATACAAATACAAATATATAGGTAGTAGGTTGGTAGACAGCAACCGCCCAGGGAGGTACTACCGTCCTGCCAAGTGAGTGTAAAACGAAAGCCTGTAATTGTTTTACATGATGGTAGGATTGCTGGTGTCCTTTTTTTCTGTCTCATAAACATGCAAGATTTCAGGTACGTCTTGCTACTTCTACTTACACTTAGGTCACACTACACATGCATGTACAAGCATATATATGTATATATACACATCCCTCTGAGTTTTCTTCTATTTTCTTTCTAGTTCTTATTGTTTATTTCCTCTTATCTCCATGGGGAAGTGGAACAGAATTCTTCCTCCGTAAGCCATGCGTGTTGTAAGAGGCGACTAAAATGCCAGGAGCAAGGGGCTAGTAACCCCTTCTCCCGTATAAATTACTAAATTTAAAAAGAGAAACTTTCGTTTTTCTTTTTGGGCCACCCTGCCTTGGTGGGATACGCCAGGTTTGTTGAAAAAAAAAAAAATACAAATACAAATATTTATTTCCTTGTGAAGCTTACAATGTGTGGTTTACATGTTATAAGATTTAAATTACAAAAATGGCCACTATCGTGCCTAGGCACTTCAGGCAAACTAATACTAATTCTTACACTATTTTGATATAGGTCATATTTGAGCAGTACATTTGAACATGTTATTAGATATTTAAATAGGAACATTCTCAGTTAGGTACATACATAATTAGGTTTAAAATAGTTAAGTAGTCAAATCATTTAATATTAGTTCATATGGCAGATTTAGTAATGGGATTTGATTTGTCTTGGCATGATACATTGTTTCTATTAAAGCCATACTGGAGGAGTATCTTAGACAAGCTTAGGATTAACTTAAGATTTAATAGACAATAGCTATGTTAGGAATTGGATGTTTACAGTCATTTGGGTGGATGTAGGTGGAAATTATGGGGGAATTATGGATAACAATAAGTCTATATTGTTTTGGATATGTTCATGATACAAAAATAGAATTGGGTGGTTTTCATTTGGTTAGCTGATGATGGGGTGTGTTATGGAGACGAGATGTTTTTTAACAGTAGTTTTGAAAATGGTGATTGAGACTGCAGTTCTAGAGTTTTCAGGCAGGGAGTTCCAGATTCTAGGCCCTTTTATGTACATCAAATTTTTGTATAGGTTTTGCCGGACACAGGGAATGTCATAGAAATTTTTGTGTCTGGTGCCGTGTCTATGGGTCCTGTTGCAGCTATCAAGAAATTGTTTTAGTTCCGGGTTAAAATTAGAGTTTATGGTTCTGTAACTGTAGATTGCACAATAGTAGGTGTGAATGTTCTGTACGGTGAGTAGGTTTAGGTCTTTGAAGAGTTGGAGTGTGTGCTGTCTTGCATTGGATTGCGTGATAATTCTCACTGTGGCTTTCTGTTGGGTTATTATCGGCTTTAGGCAAGTTGCTGCTGTTGATCCCCATGCATAAATAGCATAGGTGAGGTAGGAATAGATGAGTGACTAGTACAGTGTGAACAGGGCTGATTGTGGTACATAGTAATGTATCTTGGAGAGGATCCCAACTCTTTTGGATACTTTTTTTGTTATTTGTTGGATATGAGTGTTGAATTTCAGGTTTCTGTCAAGACACAGGCCCAGGAATTTGCCGTCGTTATGTATAGCAATAGGAGTGTTGTCAATCGTTACATTCAGCTGGGCAGCACCCGTTCTGTTCTCAAACAGAATGTAGAAGGTTTTGTCAGTATTAAGTGCAAGTTTATCAGCAGTCATCCAGATCAATAGTTTTACTAGTTCTTCATTAACAGTAGTACTAAGTGAGGCAAGATTAGGGTGGGAGATTACATATGTTGTATCTACCTACTGTTGTGAGACAGTAGGTAGATCATTGATGTATAAGAGGAAGAGTAAGAGACCAAGGACAGTTCCCTGTGGTACTCCAGTATCCAGTGGTCTTATGGATGAGGTTGTGTCCTTAATAGAGACATATTGCTGCCAGTTTGTTAGGTAGGATTTGAAATATGTAAGTGCAGGACCTCTTATGCCATAATGCTCAAGTTTGTGGAGTAGGATGCTGTGGTCTGCTGTATCAAATGATTTACATAGGTCAATAAGGAGTCCAAATGGAAATTCATTCTTTTCAAGTGCAGTGTAAAGTAGGACTAGCATTTTTACAATTGCACCATTTGTGCTTTTGTTTTTTTCTGAAGCCAAACTGGTAGGGGTTGAGGATGCTTTGTGCTGTTATAAAGTAATATAATCTCTTGTGTAAATGTTTCTTGAAGATTTTGGATAGCAATGGTAAGTTTGAAATTGGCCTGTAGTTGTTTACATCTGTGGGGTCACCACCTTTATGTATTGGTGTGACCCTGGCTATCTTGAGTAGTGCAGGGAAAGTGCTGGTTTCTAGTGATTTATTAAAGAGTAATGAAATAGCACTAATGAGCCGCTCGTTTGTACAATAATGGAGAAACTTGAGCCAGATTTCCAGATTTATTTTTAAGTGTTTTAATAATCACAGTGACTTCTGTGGGCTTGGTTGGTGCAAGAGGCAAAGAGGAGAATGTATGAGAGCATAGTTATACCATTGCTCTTACATGGGTGTAAAGAATGGGTGGTGAATGTTGCAACTAGGAAAAGGCTGGAGGCAGTGGAGAAGTTGTGTCTGAGGGAAGTGTGTGGAGTGAATATAATGCAGAGAATCTGTAGTTTGGAAATTAGGAAGAGGTGTGGAGTTACTAAAAGTATTATCCAGAGGGCTGAGGCGGGGTTATTAAGGTGGTTCAAACATTTAGAGAGGATGGAACAAAATAGAATGACTTGGAGAGCATATAAATCCATAATGGAAGGAAAGTGGGGTAGATATTGGCCTAGGAAAGGTTGGAGGGAAGGCATAAAGGAGGTTTTGTGTGTGAGGGGCTTGGGATTCCAACAAGCATGTGTGAGAGTGTTAGGAGTGAGTAGAGACAAATGGTTTTTAGGACTTGATGTGCTGTTGGAGTGTGAGTAAGGTAACATTTATGGAGGGATTCAGGGAAACCGGCAGGCCGGACTTGAATCCTGGAGGTAGGAAGTACAGTGCCTGCACTCTGAAGGATGGGTGTTAATGTTGCAGTTTTATAACTGCAGTGTGAGTGCACCTCTGGGAAGACAGTGATGAAGTGAATGATGATGAAGGTTTTTCTTTTTTGGGCCACCCTGCTTTGGTGGGAAACAGCTGATGTGTTAATAAAATAAAAATATACATAAAAATATACATATTTTTTTTTTAACACGTCACCCGTCTCCCACCAAGGCAGGGTGACCCAAAAAGGAAAGGAACACTTTCACCATCACTCACACAATATCACTGTCTTTGCAGAGGTGCTCAGATATAACAGTTTAGATGCCACTACAAACAGCCAATATCCCAAACCCTTTATTTAAAGTGCAGGCATTGTACTTCCCACCTCCAGGACTCAAGTCCAGCTAACCTGTTTCCCTGAATCCCTTCACAAAATATTACCCTGCTCACACTCCAACAACTCATCAGGTCCCAAAAACCTTTTGTCTCCATTCACTCCTATTTAACATGCCTGCTGCATGTCCAAGCCCCTTCTCTCCATCCTTTCCTAGGATGACCCCTACCCTTCCTCACCTCTACTGATTTATACACCCTCCAAGTCATCCTATTTTGCTCCACCTCTAAATAACCAAACCACCTCAACAACCCCTTTTCAGCTATCTGAATAATACTTTTAGTAACTCCACACCTCCTAATTTCCACCTTACAAATTCTCTACATAATATTTACACCACACATTACCCTTAGACATGCCATCTCCACTGCTTCCAGCTTCCTTCTTACTGCAGCATTTACAACCCATGCTTCGCACCCGTATAAGAGTGTTGGAACCACTGCACTCTCGTACATTACCTTCTTTGCCTCCAAGGATAGTGTTCTTTGTCTTCACAGATACCTCAATGCACTACTCACCATTTTTCTTTCATCAGTTCTATGGTTAACCTTGTACTTCATAAACCCATCCGCTGACAAGTTTACTCCCAAATATCTGAAAACATTCACTTCTTCCATACTCCCTCCCTCAAATGTCATATCTAATTTTTCTTTACCTAGCTCGTTTAATACTGTCATCACCTTATTCTTATATATGTTCACCATCAAATTCTTTCCTCTACACACCCTCCCAAACTCGTCCGCTAACCTTTGCAACTTCCCTTCAGAATCTCCCAAAAGCAAAGTTTTTTTTTTTCCAACACACCAGCCACCTCCCACCAAAGCAGGGTGACCCAAAAAAGAAAGAAATACTTTCACCATTGTTCAACACTTTCACTATCATTCACACATACTCACTGTTTTTGCAGAGGTGCAAAATGTTATCAGCAAAGAGTTACTGTGTCAAGTCCCATTTTGTATTTGATTCCACATAATTTAATCCCACCCCTCTCCTAAACAACCTAGCATTTATTTCTTATACAACTCAATCTATAAATATGTTACACAATCATTATTTATTTATTTACTGCAGATGTAGAATGAACCCCAAACAACTGAGACAGCACTTTTTTTTTCAGCTGGGATCTGTTGTGCCACTGCCAAGCACCACCCCATCACCACTAACTACACCCGCACACACTGAGACTGTGAAACCTCCGCCCCTCGAGGTGGACTCCCTTGTCAGTGGTCTTGATGGGCCCAGGGTGAGTATTAACTGACTGTTTACATTCATTCTTATGCCAGAAGAGGGATGAGGATTCCTCATAGCACATTAATTATATTTTGCTCTGACTGTTCAGTATATTAGTGGATTATTATAGTGTAAATTGGAAAATGATCATGTATTGTGTTCATGTGATGGGACAGTTGTTTTCGTATTTTATTTATATAGATTCGTTGACATAATAGTAAGTGTCAATGATGTTAGATTAAGTTCAGCTTTTGCTATGATCCAAATAACAATACAACTACATCCCACCGGTTTGTTGCAAAATTCTAACTGCCTTGAAATGAGTAGCAGTAGAAAAACAGCACTTGCCCTTTAAATTCAAAATGCAGGTAATATATTGTTCTGTCTGCTGCTTTTTTCTTTCTTCAGTTTAAGGTGTTTCAGCTGTCAGCATTATTAACACTGTGCTTCAGATTGTTAGTACATATATTTAAATTATTTCACTTATCGATAGCTTACAACAAAATGATGGTGCGACCACAAAATGGTTTAGATTGAAAATGCAGTGAATGTACTGTTGTAAAGAATAAAGCAGTGATGGTAAAACATTTTGAATTTTCTATTGCTTGCCTCAGCGGGGATTTCCTCATATGGTAAGTTGCTTCTAACGAAATAGATGCATAGCTTTAAATAGGTTTTTGATTAAATGTGTACAAAAATTAAAATCATGATTTCAATACCATGTTAGCCAATAATTTTACATATTTAACATTTAAATTACGGGATAGAGGTTGAATTGTTGGAAAACTTTACAGTTACGACTGGCAGCACTGAATGAGCCCTTCACCGGAGACATGCATGGGGTGAGAGGGGCAGATTATGCTTGCTACAGGCAGGCCAGGAGGGCAGGGCTGAAAGGCACCTTCAGAGCATTACTGACATCTCGTGTCCAGAACCTGGATTCAATCGTTAGATACTCTGACCGTGATCTACCAGTTGTTAATCTTAAGGTAAGATAAATTAATTAAGCTCTGTACTTGAAACTTCATTTATTGAATAGTTTAGTCTCTGTCAACTATCCTATTGAAGACAGATGCAGAGCAACCTTTTACTATAGCAGTTTCATACAATGCCAGATTTAAATGCTAAGTTTAGAATTCAGTAGTATGTATTATTACATTCTTGCAGAGTGTTAAACCTGTATGGGTTGTACATATAAGTACGGGTAAGTTTGGGGATTAGTTTGCCTGTAATGTTTTGCTTAATTAGTGGCATTCTTTTGAGAATACAATTGTATCAGACTGATTTTGTATCATAATTGTATCAAAACTGTAAACCAAATGTACTGCAAAACCATTCATTGTAACTTCTATATATGGTTCTAAAGAAATGAAGATTTTTATTTTCTATGTGAAGCTTTATTACGCTCTACACAAAGTGAAACATTCAAAATAGAATTTCTATAGCTGTCTTTTCTTAATTACTTGCAGCAGTACACCTGTGTCACTTGTCCCATATGGGCATCAGCCATATTTGAATTTAATTTGTTTTAATTTAATCAGGATGAAGCACTTTAACCAGTAAGGATCATATAGCACCTGGGGAATGGGAGTCAATTAGATTCAGTCCAAGAAAAGAGAGGATAAATCTAGTTCCTTGGATTTATACTCTCTTTTTATTAAGGAGAGACAGATTGTAGAAAGTATAGACTTATGTGAATTTGGTCTTAATATCTGTTATTCTTTTGAGGATGTCAGTTGTGTAAAATTAATTTATGTATCCAAAAATTGTTTAGAGCATGTTAGTGAGTACAGTAACATTTATGAAGGGATTCAGATAAACCAGTTAGCCAGACTTGAGTCCTGGAGGTGGGAAGGGAAAGCCTACCAGTGGCGGCTCATGTATAGCCACTGCAGAACTGCAGCACCCCCTATTTTCAATCAGTATTATATTATACATTCAATATAATGAGTCTTTTTTTCTTTAATTCCTTCTTTATACTTGTACATTATATAATCCTTAACCCTTTCATAGTTTTTGATGTACTAGTATGTCTTACGCCCCAGGGTTATTGATGTACTAGTACGCGTAAATTCTAGCATCCTCAAATCAAGCAGGAAAAGGCTGGTAGGCATAGATGTGAGAGAATGGGTCTCTGTGGTCAGTGTGCATGGTACAAAAAAAAAATCAAAGACCCAGTGGTTCATTGTGGGAAAGCCATTTTATTACACCTTGTTCACCATGTCTAGCACCAAGAAACTCCTTACTCCTCAGCTAATTGGGGCTCCTTTGTTCCCAAGTGACAGTTTAAACACAGATGGAAGTGTCAGTGAAGATGAATTTCATGGTTTTGAGGAGTTTGTGACTGAAAGCAATGTCCAGGAAACCAGAAGGAAGGAATGAAGGTAGGAAGAAAGGTAGGAAGGAATGAAGAAAGGAAGAGATGAAAGGAAGAAGGGAAGGAAGGAAGGAAGTAAGGAAGGAAGGAAACCATCAACCTAGGATAATCCAAAAAATTCAGACAGTGACTTATTTCCATATGGGTTGGTGTGGGGGAGGGGAATGGGTATTGACAGGCAGTGAGAGTGGTGAGTGATGGTGTGATTTGTCATTGTGACACTAATTACACCAGTGACTTAGCATATTTACAAGTCCACCCCCACACAACAACTACAAGCTTTACAGAAGCTGTAGCAGTTCTGGGAAGTGTCCAATAACTTTATATATGATATATATGATATATATATATATATATATATATATATATATATATATATATATATATATATATATATATATACATATACATATATATATATATATATATATATATATATATATATACAGTGGACCCCCGCATAGCGAACTTAATCCGTGCAAGAGGGCTGGCCGTTATGCGAAATGTTCGCTATGCGAATTAATTTTCCCCATAAGAAATAATGGAAATAAAATTAATCCGTGCAAGACACCCAAAAGTATGAAAAAAAAATTTTTTTTACCACAAAAAAATGTTAATTTTAGTACACACAAACTGAAAAAGGCATGCACAATTACATGACACTTACTTTTATTGAAGATCTGGTGATGATTGATGGGATGGGAGGAGGGGAGAGAGAGTGTTAGTGTTTAGAAGGGGAATCCCCTTCCATTAGGACTTGAGGTAGCAAGTCCTTTTCTGGGGTTACTTCCCTTCTTCTTTTAATGCCACTAGGACCAGCTTCAGAGTCACTGGACTTCTTTCGCACAACATATCTGTCCATAGTGGCCTGTACCTCTCGTTCCTTTATGATTTGTCTAAAGTGGTTCACAACAGTGTCATTGTAACAGTCACCAGCACGGCTTGCAATAGCTGTGTGAGGGTGATTTTCATCAAAAAAGGTTTGCACTTCAAGCCATTTTGCACACATTTCCTTAATCTTTGAAGTAGGCAATTCCTTCAATTTCTCTCTCCCCTCCTTTGAACCAGTTTCCCCAGGTCTGGCCTCTTGCTCTTGAAGTTGATCTATCAGCTCATCAGTGGTTAGTTCTTCATTGTCCTCCTCCACCAACTCTTCCACATCCTCCCCACTAACCTCCAACCCCAAGGACTTCCCCAATTCCACAATTGATTCCTCAACTGGTATACTACTCCTCTCAGGGTTAGCCTCAAACCCTTCAAAATCCCTTTTGTCTACACATTCTGGCCACAGTTTCTTCCAAGCAGAGTTCAAGGTTCTCTTAGTCACTCCCTCCCAAGCCTTACCTATAAGGTTTACACAATTGAGGATATTAAAGTGATCCTTCCAAAACTCTTTTAGAGTCAATCGAGTGTCTGTGGTCACTTCAAAGCACTTTTGAAACAGAGCTTTTGTGTACAGTTTCTTGAAGTTGGAAATGACCTGCTGGTCCATGGGCTGCAGGAGAGGAGTGGTATTAGGAGGCAAAAACTTCACCTTAATGAAGCTCATGTCCCCATAAAGTCGCTCTGCCACGTCTGTAGGATGACCAGGGGCATTGTCTAACACCAGGAGGCACTTAAGGTCTAATTTCTTTTCAGTTAGGTAATCTTTCACATTGGGGGCAAATGCATGGTGTAACCAGTTATAGAAAAATTCCCTAGTGACCCATGCCTTACTGTTTGCCCTCCACAGCACACACAAATTATCCTTGAGGACATTCTTTTGCCTGAACGCTCTGGGAGTTTCAGAGTGATACACTAATAAAGGCTTAACTTTGCAATCACCACTAGCATTGGCACACATCAACAAAGTAAGCCTGTCTTTCATAGGCTTATGTCCTGGGAGTGCCTTTTCCTCCTGAGTAATGTAGGTCCTGCTTGGCATTTTCTTCCAGAACAGGCCTGTTTCATCACAATTAAACACTTGTTCAGGTTCCAGTCCTTCAGTTTCTATGTACTCCTTGAATTCATGCACATATTTTTCAGCCGCTTTGTGGTCCGAACTGGCAGCCTCACCATGCCGTATCACACTATGGATGCCACTACGCTTCTTAAATCTCTCAAACCAACCTTTGCTGGCCTTAAATTCACTCACATCATCACTAGTTGCAGGCATTTTTTTAATTAAATCGTCATGCAACTTCCTAGCCTTTTCACATATGATCGCTTGAGAGACGCTATCTCCTGCTAGCTGTTTTTCATTTATCCACACCAATAAGAGTCTCTCAACATCTTCCATCACTTGCGATCTTTGTTTCGAAAACACAGTTAAACCTTTGGCAACAACAGCTTCCTTGATTGCCGTTTTCTTGCCCACAATAGAAGAGATGGTTGATTTTGGTTTCTTGTACAACCTGACCAGGTCGGTGATACGTACTCCACTTTCATACTTATCAATGATCTCTTTCTTCATTTCAATGGGTATTCTTACCCTTTGAGGTGTAGGGTTGGCACTAGAAGCTTTCTTGGGGCCCATGGTCACTTATTTTCCAGAAACAGCACCGAAAACACTGTAATAATACGAAATATTCCGAGTGTATGCTTGAATGTTACCGCGGAGGCTGGCTGGTAAACAATGGCACGGGCGGCACATGTGAGGCTGGCTGAGGGCGCACATTGGACGCGTCTCGGACGAAGGCCGCTGAGCGGGTTTTTGTCCACTATGCGGGGCAAAATTTTAGCGAACAAAGCGTCCGCTATGCGGATTGTTCGCTATGCAAGGCGTTCGCTATGCGGGGGTCCACTGTATATGATAGAAAAATAGTAATAAACAACATCTTTTGTTTTTGGTTTGTGTAAACATGTTTTGTAAACAATATAATGACAGCAAAATTTGTGCTGTTGTTGTGTAGTATACAATGAGTGAATATATTACAAATAGTCTTTATATTGGTCTCAGAGGCCATAAAAGTTACTTGAAAAAAATAAAATATTAAAAAATAAAAGAAAAAAGTAGAAAAAACAAAATAAACTATTACCGGGTGACCAGCAGTTGGCAATGTTGCCATAAGTGGTTCAATTTCTGTCAACTTCATGCCTCCATAACTCCATAAGTATTGATTGCAAAAAAATTTTTGGGGCCTGTAATACTTACAAAAAAAAAAAACTATCATTTCACAAGAAAAAATTATTAATTTTTTTTTTTTTTTTTTTTTTTTTTTTTTTTTTTTTTTTTTTTTTTTTTTTTTTTTTTTTTTTTTTTTGAAAAATTTTCGACCCTGAGAACAAGTTTGGGAGAGGGCCCGTCGACCCTCAAAGGGTTAAGTTTAATGTCAGTAGCCATCCCCTAGCACATGAAAAAATTACAAAAATCCTTGTATGGAACCATGCGCTTCACAGTTCCAGTGATTCAGTGTTTGGCTGTTGTGCACATGCGCACATACGTCCAAGATAAGATGCTGCATGCTCAGTAGATACAGCACTGTCGCTGACGCAGTGCCGACCCTGTTGTACAAGTGTAAGGTAGTGCTTCTTTTTGACTCAGCAACGTGTGTTGTACTTAAAAACCATGTACCATATTCTTGAATGTGATAAAGTGTAGAATTAGATGATTATCATGCTTCAGGCTATTTTATTTTATATGCTTCTTTCATTTTGCACAGTATTAAAACAATAGCTAAAAATTTTCTGAAGCAGCACCTCCATTAATTTTAGCTACGAGCTGCCAATGATACCTACACTCTGAAGGGTGGAAATGTTGCAGTTGAAGGGTAATCTGAATTGTGATGTCATTGCCCTTCTGGAAATGTAGGTACATGCAGTAGTCCCCCCATACCCATGGGAATACGTTCTAAGACCTACCGTGGATAATAGCATACCCTATATATAAGTCATTTTTCATTTACAGTAGACCGTTGTTTAACCCTTTGACTGTTTCGGCCATATATATACGTCTTACGAGCCAGTGTTTCAGACGTATGTATACTCAATAATTCTAGCGGCTTCAAATCAAAAAATCCTGCAGCATGCAGTGCATGAGAGAAAAAATCTGACCGTGTTTTTAGATTAAAGCACCGACTTTGAGGTGTATTTTTCTATAGCATTTATGGTTGCATTCTCGTTTTCTTTGTCTCATTTGATAGAATGGAAAACATATTACAGAAATAGAGATGATTTTGATTAGTTTCACAATGAAAATGACCTTGATATCGAGCTCAAAGTAGCGGAAATGTTCGATTTTTACCAATGTTCAAGAGTAAGCAAATCACACCACACGTCCAATACACATCAACTTGGGAGTCTAATATTCTTTCACTAGTGCACTGATATTATTTATACCATTTTTACAATAATGCAGTAGTCTGCATAACAGTAAATCTATTTTTTGAACAGAGGATATGTTATTTTAGTGCCAAGAATGTCTGCATTGTTTATTCTGGACCCAATTTTGAAACTGGCATCTTTTTTAATTTGCGTGACATTGGCCAAATTGCCAATTGGGTAGTTGAAATAGATAAATGGTCAGTTTCTTGTACGCATTTGATAGAATAAAATGGAGTTATAAAGAAATAGCTATGAATTTGGTTGACTGGAACAATGGAATTGGCCGAAAATAGGGCTCAAAGTCAGCAAAATCGTCAATGAGTGTATATCGCCGAGATCGCTAACTTTGCGGGAGGGTAATTCCGTGACATAGTTTTTCTTGAACACACTGGGATTTTCTGAGTGATACATGAGTAAAGGCTTCACTTTGAAATCCCCACTAGCATTACCACACAACAAAAGAGTAAGCCTGTCTTTTATAGGCTTGTGTCCTGACAGTGCCTTTTCCTCCTAGGTAATGTAGGTCCTGTTTGGCACAAACTACAATGGAAAATAAGCAAAATGTTTGATGTATGATAAGCTTCCTCAGCCACCAAGAGACACAGCCAAACTGACATGCAAGTGGCCCCAGTCAGCGGACGGATGCATCCCAAATGGCCAATCATCGAAATAATGGCCAATAACCGGGCGCCGAAAAACTGGCCGCTCACTGAGTTGGCCCATAACAGAAGTGGCCAATAACTGGGGGTCCACCGTATTTCTGTTGCATTTGTAGTCTTAACCAGTAAAAACAACACATTACAACATGACAGTGAACTATAATTACACATTCCTTTTATTTTTGTAAGATCTGGAGGTCTAAAAAAAAAGTTGTTTGGCTTTTTGGGGACTCCAAGGAACGTAACCCTGTTTTTCCCATAAGTTCTTCAGTTTGTCTCACACGGTTTTGCCTTACATGGCATTTTCAGGAACGTAAGTACCGTGTTAAACGACGGTCTACTGTACATATGTACTTGTGATAAAGTTTAAGTGATAAATAATGCAACATAAGTCTAGAATTAGTAGTTTTTCACTGATGGGAAGCATTTCACATTTTAGGCTTAGAAGCATGCCAGCATCACTACTTTTGCACTTTGGGGCCATTACTAAGTATACTAATAAAGGGTTATTTTTGGGCTACAATAAACTGTAGATAACTGAAAGTGCAAATACCAAATTTGTGGATATGGGGGTTTTACTGTGTACTGGAGTTTACCTGGACCAGGAGAGAGTTCCGGGGGTCAACGCCCCCGCGGCCCGGCCTGTGACCAGGCCTCCTGGTGGATCAGAGCCTGATAAACCAGGCTGTTACTGCTGGCTGCACGCAAACCAACGTACGAGCCACAGCCCGGCTGGTCGGGAACTGACTTTAGGTGCTTGTCCAGTGCCAGCTTGAAGACTGCTAGGGGTCTGTTGGTAATCCCCCTTATGTATGCTGGGAGGCAGTTGAACAGTCTCGGGCCCCTGACACTTATTGTATGGTCTCTTAATGTGCTAGTGACACCCCTGCTTTTCATTGGGGGATGTTGCATCGTGTGCCAAGTCTTTTGCTTTCGTAGTGAGTGATTTTCGTGTGCAAGTTCGGTACTAGTCCCTCTAGGATTTTCCAGGTGTATATAATCATGTATCTCTCCTGCCTGTGTTCCAGGGAATACAGGTTCAGGAACCTCGAGCGCTCCCAGTAATTGAGGTGATTTATCTCCGTTATGCGTGCCGTGAAGGTTCTCTGTACATTTTCTAGGTCAGCAATTTCACCTGCAGCAATATTCCAGCCTAGATAGAACAAGTGACCTGAAGAGTGTCATCATGGGCTTGGCATCCCTAGTTTTGAAGGTTCTCATTATCCATCCTGTCATTTTTCTAGCAGATGCGATTGATACAGTGTTATGGTCCTTGAAGGTGAGATCCTCCGACATGATCACTCCCAGGTCTTTGACGTTGGTGTTTCGCTCTATTTTGTGGCCAGAATTTGTTTTGTACTCTGATGAAGATTTAATTTCCTCGTGTTTACCATGTCTGAGTAATTGAAATTTCTCATCTTTGAACTTCATATTGTTTTCTGCAGCCCACTGAAAGATTTGGTTGATGTCTGCCTGGAGCCTTGCAGTGTCTGCAATGGAAGACATTGTCATGCAGATTCGGGTGTCATCTGCAAAGGAAGACACGGTGCTGTGGCTGACATCCTTGTCTATGTCAGATATGAGGATGAGTAACAAGATGGGAGCGAGTACTGTGCCTTGTGGAACAGAGCTTTTCACCGTAGCTGCCTCGGACTTTACTCTGTTGACTACTACTACTGTGTTCTGTTAGTGAGGAAATTATAGATCCATCAACTGACTTTTCCTGTTATTCCTTTAGCACGCATTTTGTGCGCTATTACGCCATGGTCACACTTGTCGAAGGCTTTTGCAAAGTCTGTATATATTACATCTGCATTCTTTTTGTCTTCTAGTGCATCTAGGACCTTGTCATAGTGATCCAATAGTTGAGACAGGAGCGACCTGTTCTAAACCCATGTTGCCCTGGGTTATGTAACTGATGGGTTTCTAGATGGGTGGTGATCTTGCTTCTTAGGACCCTTTCAAAGATTTTTATGATATGGGATGTTAGTGCTATCGGCCTGTAGTTCTTTGCTGTTGCTTTACTGCCCCCTTTGTGGAGTGGGGCTATGTCTGTTGTTTTTAGTAACTGTGGGACGACCCCCGTGTCCATGCTCCCTCTCCATAGGATGGTAAAACCTCATGATAGGGGCTTCTTGCAGTTCTTGATGAACACGGAGTTCCATGAGTCTGGCCCTGGGGCAGAGTGCATGGGCATGTCATTTATCGCCTGTTTGAAGTCATTTGGCGTCAGGATAACATCAAATAGGCTTGTGTTAACCAAATTCTGTGGCTCTCTCATAAAAAATTCATTTTGATCTTCGACTCTGTCTGGTTAGCGGCTTGCTAAAAACTGAGTCATATTGGGACTTGAGTAGCTCACTCATTTCCTTGCTGTCATCTGTGTAGGACCCATCTTGTTTAAGTAGGGGCCCAATACTGGACGTTGTTCTCGACTTTGATTTGGCATAGGAGAAGAAATACTTTGGGTTTCTTTCGATTTCATTTATGGCTTTTAGTTCTTCCCGCGTTTCCTGACTCCTATAAGATTCCTTTAGCTTAAGTTCGATGTTTGCTATTTCTCTGACCAGTGTCTCCCTACGCATTTCAGATATATTGACCTCTTTTAGCTGCTCTGTTATTCTTTTCTGTCACCTGTAAAGGGAGTGCCTGTTTCTTTCTATTTTACATCTGCTCCTCCTTTTTCTTAGAGGAATAAGCCTTGTGCATACATCGAGTGCCACCGAGTTAATCTGTTCTAGGCATAAGTTGGGGTCTGTGTTGCTTAGTATGTCTTCCCAGCTTATATCGGTTAGGACTTGGTTTACTTGGTCCCACTTTGTTTTTGTTATTGAAGTTGAATGCTCCCTCGTGACTAATCTCATTATGTCGGTCTGGGGCTCCGCGCATACATGTCTGAACCTCAATTATGTTGTGATCTGAGTATATTGTTTTTGATATGGTGACATTTCTTATCAGATCATCATTGTTAGTGAAGATGAGGTCTAGTGTATTCTCCAGTCTAGTAGGCTCTATTATTTGCTGGTTTAAATTGAATTTTGTGCAGAGATTTAAAAGCTCGTGTGAGTGTGAGTTTTCATCAGAGCTGCCTCCTGGTGTTATTACTGCAACAATATTATTTGCTATATTCCTCCATTTTAGGTGCCTTAAGTTGAAATCCCCTAGGAGCAAGATGTTGGGTGCAGGAGCTGGAAGATTTTCCAGACAGTGGTCAATTTTTAACAGCTGTTCCTGGAATTGCTGGGATGTTGCATCCGGAGGCTTGTAGACTACCACAATGACTAGGTTTTGGTTCTCGATCTTTACTGCTGAAACTTCCACTACATCATTTGAGGCATTAAGCAGTTCTGTGCAAACAGGTGACTCTGCAATGTACAGGCCAACCCCCCCTTTTTCCTGTTCACTCTGTCACATCTGTATAGGTTGTAACCTGGGATCCATATTTCGTTGTCCAAGTGATCCTTTATGTGAGTCTCAGTGAAAGCCACGAACATTGCCTTTGCCTCTGCAAGCAGTCCACGGATGAAAGGTATTTTGTTTGTTGCTGGCTTTAGACCCTGTATATTTGCAAAGAAGAATGTCATCGGACTGGTGGTATTGTTGGTACTGGGGGGGGGATTTTTTTCCGGCATTAGTATCTGTATCTGTTGGTTTGGAGTGGAGGCCATTGACTGTGGTTCCACTCCAGGAATGACTGGATTTGGTGTATGATTTCTGCTATTTCCTGCCAGTTTTTTTCCTTCCTGGCACTAGAAAACCTCTCCCTCTTGAGTGGCTGTGGCTACCCAGGTTTTCCCATGGCCTGGATGTTTTGTATCTTTTTGTCCTCTTTAGATGGTGTGCCTGGCAATTTAAGTTATAGCACAGTCTTTCCTGTACTGAAGAGGTACACATTTCAGGGTGAAAAAGCTTACAGGAAGGGAGTTTGCATTTTCCTGTTGTCATATGGGCACGGCATTTTCTAGGGTGGTCATAGTTGCACGTCCCATCTGTTTTTCCAGATTTCCCATGTCTGCAGATACCAAGTGCATAGTATGTGCACAGGCTTGGTTGCCGTTTGCCTTGGGTTTCTGTGACTGTATTCCCTGTTGGTGTATGTTTACCTGTCTTATTCCTATCCTCCCTAGCACCAACAATGGAGCTCCCACCAGTTGTTTTTGGTAATATATCCCCACTATTGCTAGTGAAGTCCTCTTGTTTGCTATTTCCTGTGGTATTTCTAGTTTGCAATATTGGTTTTATCTTATCTTTGACTACACTTGTTTCCCCACTATGGCTCCTGTCCCCTATGAGGTCATTTATATGCATTCCTTCCTGCGTATAATTCCCAACTACCTGGACATTATTATTATTATTATAATCAAAAAGAAGCGCTAAGCCACAAGGGCTATACAGCGCTGCAGGGTAGGGAAGGAAGCGAGGGTATTGGATGGCAGAAGGGAGGAGGGATGATCAGCAGGTTACAGAAAACAGCGGGGCAGGGGATAGTACGGGGGTAGAGGGAAGCAAGAGATTGAAGTAGAAAGGGCTGAAGGTATCAGAATTTGTGAAGTAAGTCAGTTGTTGTCAAAAAGTCAATGAGAGAGTCCGGATGAAAGGTGGGTCCATCAGCGAGAAGGGAAGGTAAAGAGAGAGTAGCTGAGCGAAGACGACGACAGAGGTAAATTCTGCGTGCTCGTTGATAAAGTGGGCAGTCCAACAGAATGTGGCTGACTGATAATGGAGCTTGGCAATTCTCACAGAGAGGAGCAGGATGCCTCTCCATGAGATATCCATGAGTAAGACGAGTATGGCCAATGCGAAGACGGGAGAGAGTAGTCTCCCAACTTCGACACTGGTGATAAGAAGACGGCCAGTAACCTATACTCGGTTTAATAGATTGAAGTTTGTTGCCGAGCATAGTAGACCAACGTTGTTGCCAACGGGTGTGAAGGTGGAAAGATATTGCAGCAAAATAGTCTGTAAATGGAATACCTCTATAAGAAACTGGTAGGTCATGTACTGCTGACCGCTCAGCAGTGTCTGCCTGTTCATTGCCCTGTACGTCAACATGACCAGGGACCCAACAAAAAACAATATCTTTATGCTTGGTAAAGATGCAGTGTAGCCAAAGTTGGATACGGAGGACTAAGGGATGAGGTGTATCAAATTTTTGTATAGCCTGTAAAGCACTAAGGGAGTCTGAGACAACCACAAATGATGACACAGGCATAGATGCAATACGGGTAAGTGCTGTAAGGATGGCATACAATTCAGCAGTAAAAATACTAGCCGAAGATAGTAAATGCCCTTGTACGACGCTGTCCAGAAACACTGCTGCGAATCCTACGCCGTCAGAAGACCTAGAGCCATCTGTGTACACGGCAATGGCATGAGAATGAGAGTGAAAGTGGTCAAGAAAAAGAGAGCGGGAAGCGACTGTAGACAGTTGGGCTTTCGAGCAAGGGAGGGAGAAAGAACAGACTCGAATAGCTGGAACTTCCCAGGGGGGTAGGGAAAAGTGAAATGCTACATGTACATAGAAAGGTGGTAGTTGAAGAGAAGACAAGAGCGAATGAAGGCGAAGAGAGAAGGGACGGAGTAAACAGGGTCGGCGAACAAATAAAGAATGTCTACTAATATCAGTGACCATTTTATAAATGGAAGGATTGCGGAGATCATGAGAGCGTACATAGTAGCGCAGGCAATGGGCATCATGGCGATCGGATAAGGATGGAATGTTCGCTTCTGTATAGAGGCTCTCGACAGGGGAAGAGCGAAAAGCACCAAGGCATAAACGTAATCCTTGGTGATGAATGGGGTTAAGGCTAGAGAGAGTAGCAGGAGATGCTGCTGAATAGATCTGGTCACCATAATCAAGTTTCGATAAAATAAGGGTAGAATGTAGGCGGAGGAGGGTTCGACGATCAGCTCCCCATGAAAGATGAGCAAGGGTTTTAAGAAGGTTCAGCCGGCTGTGACAAGTTGCCTTCAGAGTGGTAATGTGAGGTTTCCAGGATAACCTACGATCAAAGAGGAGGCCCAGAAACTTGACTGTATCACGTTCAGGGATACGGGAGCCATAGAGGTACAAAGGATGATCGGAGATGACAGAGCGTCTAGTGAAAGTAATTTGGTGGGTTTTAGTGCTGGAAAATTTAAACCCACGTGTGGTGGCCCAATTGGGAACACGGTCGACTGCATGTTGGAGAGAAACTGTAATGAGGTGACAGTCAGCGCCTGCACAGGCAATAGCGAAGTCATCAACATAGAGTGATGACCAAATATTTGATGGAAGACTAGAGGCCAAATCATTAATAGCAAGGAGAAAAAGTGTTGTGCTCAGAACACATCCCTGGGGGACACCTTCAGCTTGGATAAAGTCCGGGGAGAGCACATTATTAACCCGAACACGGAAATGCCTGTCAGTTAAAAAGTTCTTAAGGAAGGATGGTAGATTGCCTCGAAGGCCTAAGGAGTGGGCTTGGGCTAAAATATTATACCTCCAAGTTGTGTCATATGCCTTCTCAAGGTCAAAAAATATGGCAATAACTGAGTGGTTATTCGCAAAGGCATTACGAACATACGTATCCAAGCGTAGTAAGGGGTCTATGGTAGAACGTCCCTTACGAAAGCCATATTGACGAGTGGAGAGACTGTTATGTGTCTCTAAATACCACACTAAACGTCTATTTACTAGGCGTTCCATTACTTTGCAAACTGCACTGGTAAGAGCAATGGGACGATAGTGGGAGGTTTCATGTCCCGTAGTGCCTGGTTTGCGGAAAGGGAGAACAATGGCGGATTTCCACAGCTGTGGAAGAACTCCTTGTGACCAAATAAGATTGTAACGGCGTAATAGGACTGCAAGGGCTGACTGATGTAAATGTTGTAGCATACGAATATGAATGTCATCGGGCCCAGCTGCCGATGATCAGCAAGCTGAGAGTGTTGCCTCCAGCTCTTGAAGTGTAAAAGGCACATTATACTGTTCTTCTCTGAGAGAAGAAAAGTCCAAGGGTGCTAACTCTCTGGCAGACTTTGAGGAAAGAAATGAGGGGCATAGATGGAGTCCCTGAGAAATACGGACCAGATGATTGCCAATTTCATTGGCAACATCTAGTGGGTTTGCTATATCAACACCGGCAACCTGCAGAACAGGAGCCGGGTCAGGAGAATATTTACCACTCAGTTTTCGTACTTTTTTCCAGACTGCACTCATAGAGGAAGCAGAGGTGATGGTGGAGACATAATCTCGCCAGCAAGTGCGTTTAGCATCACGGATGACACGGCGAGCGATCGCACGCTTCTGTTTAAAATCAAGGAGTCTCTCTGTGGTTCTATTGTACCGGTACCTGCCCCATGCAGCGCGTTTCAAACGTACTGCACGAGCACAAGCAGGAGACCACCAAGGCACGCATTTCTGAGAATGCCTGCCCGAAGTTTGGGGTATAGAATGAGAAGCTGCGGTTAAAACGGAGGACGAGAAGAGGTGTAAAAGCTCATCAATGGAGGACGAAGAAGGAACTTCTCTAAAAACAGTTAGGTGTGAGTAAAGGTTCCAATTTGCCCGATCAAATTGCCAGCGTGGGATGCGAAGAGGTGGTGAATATGAAGGGGAAGTAAGAATGATTGGGAAATGATCGCTGTCATGTAAGTCCGGGAGAACAGACCAAGTGAAGTCTAATGCGGTGGAGGAAGAGCAGACTGAGAGATCGATGCAAGAGAGAGTATGAGTCCGAGGATCAAAATGGGTGTGTGTACCTGTATTTAAAACATGGAGGGGGTGGGTGGCAAGAAAAGCCTCTAACTGAATTCCACGGGAATCACAGTGAGACCCCCCCCCCCCCCAGAGGAAATGGTGGGCATTAAAATCACCAAGTAACAGAATCGGTGGCGGTAATGACGAAACAAGAAAGGCAATATCTGGAATAGATAATGCCCGAGAAGGAGAGAGATATAAAGAACAGAGCGTATACCACCTATGCAAGTGGATACGGGCTGCTGTGTAATGCAGCGAAGTATGAACAAATAGCTGATGGTACGGAATATCAGTGCGTAGAAGAAGGGCACTTTCATTAAAGGTCCCATCAGGAAAAGGATCTGAAGAATACAATAAATTATAGCCTGAGATGGGAGAGATAACAGCAGAGTGTAATTTTGGTTCCTGTAAGCAAACACCAACAGGGGCAAACTGGGAGAGTAACATCTGAAGCTCACCCCGATTACCCCTGAGGCCGCGTATATTCCACTGTAAATAGGCCATGATTGGCAGTGATAAAGATACTTGAAATCCGCAGGTAAGGGTTCCTACGGACTAGAGGGGTTAGAAAAGTCCACATGCGGAGGCAGTGGAAAACGTTCAAGCAGCGAAGGAACGGTGCGCTGTGAAGAAAGGAGTTGCGCAGATGGAGGAGAGGAGAGAGAAGGAACAGAGGGTGGGTCAGTGTCTATTGATGGTTTGGTCTCTGCAATATATTCAGAGATTGCTTCAAGTGTTTCGGAATTCAGAGACGTCGTATGGGAGACAATATTGGAAATGGTAGGGGGAGGATGAGTAAAGATTGGAACTGTATTGGACTGTACCAAGGTAGGGGGGGAGCAAAAGGGTGGAGGGAACTGGAGAAGCGTGGAAGGGGACAGAAGAGGCAGAAACCTGGGAGGTGGCAGAAGAGGAAGAAACCTGGGAGGGAACAGGGGAGAAAGGTACAGTACGAGGAGGAGGGTGAACCTCTACACTTGTAACAGAGTCAGTGAGAGGGGGAGAACCAGGGACAGAGACAGGGAGGGTAAAATGAGGAGGTGGAAGATGGGTAGGAGGTGTTAACGGACCTTTTTTTGACTTTTGAGAAGTAGAGGGATGATTGGGAGGAGATGTCATACGAGATCTCGTCGTTACTGAGGCTTGTGAGAGAGAACACGAAGAAGCGAGATCACACTGAGGCGTTGAAGTAGGGACGTCTGAGCCGAGGACAGCAAAAGGATTAGATACAGGAGTGACTATGGGAGAGGTAACCACAGAGGTGGGTGTAGAAGATGGGATACCAGAAGTGGGGGGACGTTTTGAAACACGGGAATAAGAAACACGTGGGAGTCTCCCTTGGAGGCGGAGATGAGAAACTGCCATGGCATAAGGGAGACCTTCTGTCTCTTTGAGGTAACGGATTTCCCGCTCGTTTAAATAGACTTGACAACGGCGAGAGTACGAAGGGTGAGCCTCATGACAGTTAAGGCAAGAGGGAGATCGATTGCAAGACGTATGAGAATGGTCATCAGCACCACAGACTGGACATTCGGCGATAGATCTGCAATATTTCGCTGGATGGCCAAATCGCCAGCAATTTCTACACTGTTGCGGTGTAGGGATCACCTTTCGGACTTGTAACCGATGTCCTGCTATATAAACTGAGGATGGGAGTTCTCGGCTGTCAAAAGTTAAACGAGCCACATTGGTAGGGTATCGTCTCCGCCCGCGGGCATGAAGAACGTAAGTGTCTACCTTGAGGATTGGGAGATCTTGGAGTTCCAGCTGTTCAAGAATGTCAGTGCCACATGTCTGGAAATTTTGTTGAACTATGGTATGGGGCAGAATGATGGTACCACTACAAGAATTGAGGGAATGATGTGTTTCAAGAGTGACAGGAACAGTATCGATATGGGAAAGACGAGAGAGCTCATGAGCCTGGGTAGCATTCTGTACGGTGATGATGCGCGTACCGCTCTTAAGAGCATGAAAAGAAATATCTTTACCAACATGGCGTAGGAGTGCCTTGCCAATACTGTGGTCAGAAAGATAGGCAGTAGAGGAAGTCGGTCGTAAAGTGAAGAATTTAGTCCATTGTTCAGTCTGAAACTGAGCGTGGAAAGGTAGTGAAGGACGTGTCGATCGTTTCTCAGAAGAACAAGAAGGTGGAGAAGTATCATCAGCAGGTAATTGTCGTTGGCATTTAGGCGTGGGACCAGAGTTGGTCCGACGTGGAATGGGTCGGCGATTTGAAAATTGCCGCACCGTAGAGGGAGAGGCCGGAAGCATAGTCAGAGGAGAGCGAAGGTCCGATAAATCGAAGGAGTCAGTTGAGGCCTCAGTACCTGAAGCAGGTGAGGAAACAGCACCGGCAAGAGGTACAGAGGCATGAGGAGTGTCTGAAGAGTGGTCCAAAGACGAGGCGGGGTCAGAACGGGGTGCGGTATCAAGAAGGGGCCCGGGGGTAGGAGGTTCATGGACTAGGACTGCCATGGTTAGGTTACTTCTTTCTTTTTGTTTTTAAGAAAAAAAAAAGAAAGAAGAAAAGAAAATAAAAATAAAAAAAGAATGAAAAAAAAGGGGGACCGGGGAGGGATACTTCTTAGCCCTTTGAGGGTCGACAGGCCCTTTCCGAAACTCGTTCTCAGGGTCGGCCAAATTTCAAAAAAAAAAAAAATTATTTTTTCTTATGAAAAAATAGAGTTTTTTTTTCTAAACATTATAGGATAAACAAAAAAAATTTAACATCAATACTTACGGAGATATGGATGCATGAAGTTTGCAGAAAATGAGCCGCGTATGGCAACAGCGGCGACTGCCGCTCACCCGGTAAACTTTAGTTTACTTGTATTTGAAGGTTTGTTGTTTTTTTCACTATTTTATTTTTTCACATAACTTATGTGGCCTATGAGACCAAAGTAGGGTGCAATGTACATATATACACTCGTTGTATACAACACAATAAGCACACAAACATAATTATCAATATATTGTTTACAAAACTTGTTTACAAAAACAAACAATACAAAACATTGTTTATTATTATTGTTCTATAATATATATACCAATATACAGTCACTGAACATATTCCTATTAGTTCTGCAGCTTGTGGAACTCTGAAACATGGTGTCATTCACAATGGTGTTTTATCTTTCTCCCTCATTCTATCTCTTTCAATCTGTCTCTCTCTTTCTATCTGTCTGTCTATCTCTGTCTCACAGGTACACATAAATACAAGTATACATAGTATAAATTACCTAGGATAACCCAAGAAATCCAGACAAAGTGCTATAATCTGCTTGAAGATGTGAGTAAAAGTGATGACACAGTCTTGTGGCTCTCTGAGACAGAGAGCTAGACGGATAGACAGATAGACAGGGAGCTTGACAGACAGACAAATAGACAGACAGAAATGTTAGTGTACCAGTACCAGTGTACTAGTGTTCCACCCTCCTCCTCCTCTTCTTCCTCTTCCTCCTCTTCCCCCTACTCTTCCTCCTCTTCCCCCTCCTCTTCCTCCTCCTCCTCCTCCTCCTCTTCTTCCTCCTCCTCCTCTTCTTCCTCCTCCTCCTCCTCCTCCTCCTCCTCCTCCTCCTCTGCCTCCTCCTCCTCTTGCCTCCTCCTCCTCTTGCCTCCTCCTCCTCTGCCTCCTCCTCCTCTGCCTCCTCCTCCTCCTCCATTCTTGGAACAAGTTTGAAGAGCTTGTAGTTCATAATCACTATCATTATCATCACCAATGCTCACATCTGAGTCTGGGATTTTGGAAAATAGGAGTTTCCTCTTTGATTCTGGTACAACTGAACGACGGCCCAGCACCAGAGGTGGAAGGCTGTCGGTTGTCTGGGTTTTCCTCACTATTACCCATATTATGGTCATTAGTTTCGGTCAAAACCTCACCAGAACCTTGAAACTCATCTTCACTGTCACTTCCATCTGTATTAGAACTGTCACTGGGGAACAAAAGTGTCCCAATTCGCCGAGGAGTGAGGAACTTCTTACCGCAGGGCACGGTGGAAATTGTGTACTATGATGGCATTCCCACAATGCACCACTGGGTCCCAGATTTTTTTCCTACTGCGCACACCCACCACACAGACCCATTCTCTCACATCTAGGCTTATCAGCCTTTTCCTGCGAGATTTGAGGCCGCTAGAATTTATGCGTACTAGTACGACAAAAACCCCTACGCGTAAGACGTACTAGTACGACCAAAACCCTCAAAGGGTTAGGAGGAATGAAAGGGCCAGAAATCTCCCTCCGCGCCCAAGAGGACCTCAGCACCGCAAGTAGCGCAGATGCAGCATGGAACCCGTGCCATACCCTACCCATCATGCTAGTAAACTAACAATCCGGGATAGCAACCTCACATCTGCCGAGCTACCTCGGTGGACAAAAGAGAGGGCGGCTGGATATCTGCCACAAAGCATACCTCCTTCGGCCACCACCCCCGGAATCTGAAAGGTGGCTTCCAGAGATACACCCGTCGCCCGAAAGACACCCAAAGCTATTCCGGGATACCGGAGAGGGATCGGGACATCCCCAGGCGATCCAGATTCCACAGCAAACTATGCCACCGCCAAGAACCTCAACAGAATGGGATGGACCCCGGTATCCTTTCCCCTACCTAGGAACTAGCGCGCCTGTGGGAGAAATCCCAAAGGCCGAAAAGAGGAAGGGCAAAAGGGAGGGGTGGGGAGGAGGAGGAGGAAAGGAAAAAGGGGAGGATGGGATAGGGGAGGGGAGATTGGGGGGTAATTAGGTTCGGTCTGAGGAAGAAGACCGATAGGTCTAATTCCTCAGACCAAGAGCCTCTTCACCACGCCAAGGAGCCCCCCTTGAAGAGGACTACCTGGACATAATCTCCAGCTTCACCATTACTGTCTCCCAGGACAGCACCTCCAGCTTCACCATTGGGGAGTACAGGTTGTGTTCCTTTCACCCATTAACCCCTTAACTGTCCAAACATAGATCTACATTCACTGATCCAGAGCTCCAAATATTTTGAAAAAAAAAAAAAAAATTTTTTTTTTTAAATGAAGAGGACATTTTTTATATAAAGTAATGTAAAAAAAAATTCTAGAGTCAATACTTACGGAGATATAAGACCGCAAAGTCGGCGCTTGTCGCTCACTTGACAGCAGCATGAAGCACTGCCACTTGCAGAAGTGTTACTGATGTACCTTTTTTTTTTCTTTTTTTTTAATTTATTTATTTATTTATTTTATTTATTTAGAAATTTAAGCTTACATACAGAGGTACAAAAAAAAAAATACAGGTAAGAGCAGCATGCCAAAGCCATTTTTATGCATAGCATTATGGGCTGGCTTAACATTAACTTAAGATTAACTAAGCAATGATGAAATCAGTGATAAGACATTATTGTAAACAGATAACTATAAAGCACAAATGAGTATTACAAAGACAGGTCATATGGTTGCTTGCATTGCTGTTCATTCAGTAGAATGGAGTATTCTGTTAGGTAGTGTATTTAAAAAAATAACAAAGTTAGATTGGGTCCTAGGTTTAACATTTATGTGATATAATTGTGAGTAACATTTTGGATATACAATTTATAAGGTTCAGTTATTCAGTATTTATTTGGTTTTGAGTGAGTAAGTGAACTTTGAGAAGAGACTTGAATTTATAAACAGGTAGTGTTTCTTTTATATTTACAGGTAATGAATTCCAGATTTTAGGGCCTTTTATGTGCATTGAGTTTTTGCATAGCGTGAGATGGACGTGAGGAACATCAAAGAGTGATCTGTGCTTTGTGTTATGGTCATGTGTTCTGTTGAGGTTGGCAAGGAGATGTTTAAGGGGAGGGTTAATATCAGAGTTAAGTGTTCTATGTATGTAATAGGTGCAATAATAAGTATGGATGTTTTGTATGGTGAGTAGGTTGAGTGTTTTGAATATTGGTGGAGTGTGTTGCCTGTAGTGAGAATTTGTTATTCTAACTGCAGCCTTTTGTTGGGTAATTAGTGGTCTGAGATGGTTAATTGTTGTTGAGCCCCATGCACAAATTCCATAGGTGAGATAGGGGTAAATAAGAGAGTGATAAAGGGCCAGGAGGGCTGACTGTGGAACATAGTACCGTATCTTCGATAGTATGCCTACAGTCTTGGAAATTTTCTTAGAAATTTGTTGTACATGTGTATGAAATTTGAGTCTATTATCGAGGTGGATTCCTAAGAATTTTCCCTCTGTTAGCTTTGTGATAGGTGATCCGTTTATCGTTATGTTAAGAGGTACATCTGTAGCTCTGTTACCAAACTGAATGAAGTAGGTTTTGTCAATGTTTAGTGTAAGTTTGTTAGTCCTCATCCAGGTAGATATTTTCAGTAATTCGGTGTTTACAGTATTGGCTAGCGTGACTGGGCTCTGATAATTACAATTTGTAGTAGTTCTTGTGATTTCATAGTTAATCTTTGTTCTGGTACTAATATTAGGTACTGAAATAGTACTCAAATAGTTGCACAGTGACAGGTGGACATTTTTACCTACCTTAGTCACAAACTATTGTCTAGAAATATATACATAGTATTTATAGGTCCCAGCAGTGTTTTGGATATGTGGGAGTATATTATAATAATAATCATAATAATAATAATAATAATTTCCCTTGAAACATGATGTAAGACGTGTGTTACTCCACTGCTGACAGTGCAGCTAATGGTGTCATTTGATAAGCATACACTGCCTTCACTTGATTTGTTTTCACTGTTACAAATAAACATGTCTGAATCTGTCTGTCTGTCTGTCTGTCTAACTCTCTATCTGTCTAGCTCTCTGTCTAGCTCTCTATCTGTCTAGCTCTCTAGCTCTCTGTCTAGCTCTCTATCTGTCTAGCTCTCTAGCTCTCTGTCTAGCTCTCTAGCTCTCTGTCTAGCTCTCTAGCTCTCTGTCTAGCTCTCTATCTATCTGCCTGTCTTTCTGTCTGCTCGTGTGTCTGTCTTTCTCTCTGCTTGTCTCTCTTGTCTCAGAGTTGCTCATGAACCAATTGGTGTTACATACGATCACATCTGCTTCCTGAACAAGTGAAAATGCATATCACTTGACAGTTGCCAGTCATGTTTATTATGCATTATATCTACAAGCACAATATAGCACTTTGTCTGGATTTTTCAGGTTATCCTAGGTAATTTACACTGTATAATTGTATTTACATATGTGTTTCTGTGAGATAGAGACAGAGATACAGAGAAAGAGATAGACAGAGATAGATACAGACAGAGATAAAGACAGCCAATCAGCCACCGGCCAGCCAGCCACCGGCCAGCTAGCCATCCGCCGGCCAACCAGCCAGCCACCAGCCTGCCGAACAAGTATTACACGTTCCAGAATTGTTTCTTTTTACTTAGGGCATAGGTGTTACAAAAAACACTAGAAAGGACTGCCCTTCTTGCATTCAGCCTGTTACTGGGTTTTCGTAACAATTAGTCAGTATCCTTGTCCAATTATCCATTAGAATTCAGTATGATTCAATAGTGCTTCAGGATTACAACTGGTAGGCTACTAACTAGAGAAATTAAAATTTAATAAATTTATTAATAATTAAGTTGTCTAGGCATATATCAAATTAAATTAAATTAATCACAGTAATCAAAATAATATTAATCACTTCTCTCGTGTACAGTATTATTGTGCTGAAAGCACATATCACATATATAAGTCTTAAGTACCGTCTGGTACATTAACATTTAATAAGAGGCATTGGAGATGTCATGTCTGAGGGCAATGTGTGGTGTGAATATAATGCAGAGAATTCGTAGTTTGGAAGTTAGGAGGAGGTGCGGGATTACCAAAACTGTTGTCCAGAGGGCTGAGGAAGGGTTGTTGAGGTGGTTCGGACATGTAGAGAGAATGGAGCGAAACAGAATGACTTCAAGAGTGTATCAGTCTGTAGTGGAAGGAAGGCGGGGTAGGGGTCGGCCTAGGAAGGGTTGGAGGGAGGGGGTAAAGGAGGTTTTGTGTGCGAGGGGCTTGGACTTCCAGCAGGCATGCGTGAGCGTGTTTGATAGGAGTGAATGGAGACAAATGGTTTTTAATACTTGACGTGCTGTTGGAGTGTGAGCAAAGTAACATTTATGAAGGGATTCAGGGAAACCGGCAGGCCGGACTTGAGTCCTGGAGATGGGAAGTACAGTGCCTGCACTCTGAAGGAGGGGTGTTAATGTTGCAGTTTAAAAACTGTAGTGTAAAGCACCCTTCTGGCAAGACAGTGATGGAGTGAATGATGGTGAAAGTTTTTCTTTTTCGGGCCACCCTGCCTTGGTGGGAATCGGCCAGTGTGATAATAAAAAAAAAAATATGTACAAGTAAGTTTGTGTGTATGTGTGTAAGTGCTCTAAGTAGTTCACTATGTCTCACGACTCAACTAGACTTAAACAAGTGACTGACAAAGTCCTCTCATAAACTAACTTCTTGACCAACTGGCAATCAGAACAGTCTGCTTGAACAATAAAAAGAATGCTAAGCCCAATAGCAATATAACAAGCAACTGCAACACCATCAGGATCAAGGAAATAATGTAACGACGCTAAGTAGGGACCATCAGCAGATCCTCCACAAAAGTCACAAAACTCCCATACTACTGAATCTAAGTTCAGCATAAGAAAATCCCCGACTGTGACAATACACAGATACCAGTACAAATTAGGTCAGAAGCTACAGCTCAGGACCTGAGTTGCTCAGAGCGTCTGTGACACACAACCTCAGTACAACGTCGAAAATCACTAAGTCTCGACAATGTTCTGTGAACAGAGTTCTACAGAACCTATAACAATAATGAGACAAGAGACGATCTTCCAACAAGGGCCAATAAGGGAGATTTAGGCTCGTCTTGTCAAGAATACGTCCAACCACCAAGAGAGTCTAGACCAGACTGAATACTTCAGGCGAGGTGTGATCACCCCTCCCCCCCTCGATCACGTGATAGCTCCGTGGACAGCTGCTGCCCAGCAACAGAAGCCGGCAGAGTAACGAGCAAAGAGCAATAATTACAGTAGTTAGACAATCAAGACTTGAACTATGAGCACATAATAATATGTTACATCCTACCTAACAAAAGTAACCAAGACAAATAATAATATAAAGCAATATATTCACGATTTAGTTATTATCGCAAATATAAGCAATATAAAATTATATGAAAAGGTAATATACATTATATACATATACATCATATACATTGTAACCCATTCAGGGGTTGCAACATAGGTTATAGGACATTCTTGCAGGATGACACTACCAGTGGTACCAAAATTGAAAAGGTGTTGCACAAATGTTGCACATGGGTTATTATCGAGGTTTTTGATATTTCCACGACCACTTGTGGCCACATCCACCTCAAAGCCACTAAACTCGGGGTCAGCATCACTTTCCTCTTAAAAGGGGAATGTTAATGCAACATAACATCAGTGAATCCTTGGTGTTTGCCGCGCTGTTTGCTCTAGCTGGCGCACAGTTGAACTGGTGCTCTCACAAGGTACTAAGTGGTCCCATATTTTTTTAATACTGCACACACCGAGGGCTAAGACCCTTTTTATGCTGACCAGGCATCTCAGGCCAATCGTGCCAAATTTGAAGGCATGAAAAATAAAATGTAGATCTATGTTTGGAGCACTACCAGTAAGAATGTAGATGTACGTTTGGACAGTTCAGGGGTTGTATATATGATGGTAGAATTACCGACAATATGTAAAGTAAAAGGACACAAGTGCAACTAATGCGACATTTTATTGTGGCAACGTTTCGCTCTCCAGGAGCTTTGTCAAGCCGTTACAAGCCGTAACGGCTTGACAAAGCTCCTGGAGAGCAAAACGTTGCCACAAAAAAATGTCACATTAGTTGCACTTGTGTCCTTTTACTTTACATAGTTAAGGCGTTAATTGTACCACAATGAAAAATTGAAACTTGCATTATGACTTAACCAATACTGTGTAATAAGATGACCACTCAGATTCAGTTTCTTCCAGGGTGAGGTGCTTTTCAATGCATGGAGTGAGGCATTCTTGGGCTTGGGCGGAGTCTTCGTACAAAAACCTCGCATCTTCAGCTTTGATGGCAAAGAGGTCTTGAGTGATCCAGCATGGTATGTACATCATTAGATTAGATTAGATTAGATTAGATTTTTTATTTTGACAAATTACATAGTTGTACAGAGGAATATAATAGTTGGGTGTATATGCCAAAAGCCCCTCTGTATGCAGAGCATTTCAGGCAAAGTTAAAGATTAACTTAAGAATAGTAAGGCAATAATACATAGTTCATATGGTCATTAGATGAGTTAGAGTGAGTACAGGAGAATTTAATATTATATCAGGTGATGCTACATGGGTTTGATAAGTCTAGTAGAGACTTTTTACACTATTGTATTAGTTAATAAGATTACAGTATTACAGTGTAACAATTTAAAACAATTTACAGTGTGTTGTATTACAGTTTAGTACTATTTAAAACGATGAAATTTGTCACGTGTGATCAAAGTGTCACCCATGTATTTTTTTTTTTTCAACACATCGGCTCTCTAACCAAGGCAGGGTGACCCAAAAAAAGAAACACTTTCACCATCACTCAGACAATATCACTGTTTTTGCAAAGGCACCCACACATGACAATTTAGATGTCAGTACAAACAGCCGATATCCTAAACCCCTCCTTTAAAGTGAAGGCATTGTGCTTTCCACCTCCAGGACTTAAGTCCAGCTTAACCAGTTTCCCTGAAACCCTTTACAAAATATTACCCTGCTTACACTCCAACAACTCATAAGGTCCCAAAAACCATTCATCTCCATTTACCCCTCTCTAACATGCTCTTGCATACCTGCTGCATGTCCATGTCCCTTGCATACAAAACCTCTTTTACCCCCCTTCCTTCATCCTTTCCTAGGATGACCCCCCCCCCCCCGCCCCTCCATTACAGATTTATACACTCTCCAAGTTAACCTATTTTGCTCCATCCTCTCTAAATGACCGAATCACCTTAATAACCCCATTTCAGCTCTCTGAACAATATTTATAGTAACTCTACACCTCCTCCTAATTTCCACACTACGAATACTCTGCATAATATTTACACTACACATTGCCCCCAGACACAACATCTCCACTGCCTCCAGCTCCTCTTTGCTGCAGCATTCATAACCCATGCTTCACACACATATAAGAGTGCTGGTACCACTGTACTCTCGTACATTCCCTTCTTTGCCTCCATGAATAAACATTTTTGTCTCCACAGATACCATTCACATTTTTTCCTTCATCAATTCAGTGATTAACCTCATCCTTCATAAGCCCATCTACTGAGAAATCTACTCCCAAATATCTGAATACATTCAATTCCATACTCCTTCCTTCCAATCTGATATCTAATTCTTCTTTACCTAATTCATTGGATACCCTCATCACCTTACTCTTATCTAAGTTCACTTTCAACTTTCTTTACACACCTTTGCAAACTTGTCCACTAACCTTTGCAACTTCTCTTTAGAATCTTTCAAATGCACAGTATCATCAGCAAAAAATAACTGTGTCAACTCCAATTTTTGTATTTTATTTATTTATTTATTTTTTATTTGGACATGATACATAGTTGTGCAAAGAAATATAGTGATTGGGTGTACATGCCAAAAGCCCCTTGTATGCAGAGCATTATGGGCAGGCTTAAAATTAACTTAAGATTAACTAAGCAATGATATATTCAGTGGTAAAAATTAAAGTAAACAAATTACAACATGAAGTACAAATGAATATTTCAAATAAGAAGCATTAAAGTTGTACAAATTTGTAGCACAACAATGTATAAATAATCAAATCAGATCGAGTAAAATCACCTCTCTCCCCAACACCCTAGTGTTAATTTCTTTTACAACTCCATCTATAACTATGTTAAACAACCATGGTGACATTACACATCTCTGTCTAAGGCCTACTTTTACTGGAAAGTAATCTTCCTCTCTCCTACACACCCTAACCTGAGCCTCACTATCCTCATAAAAACTCTTTACAGCATTTAGTAACTTACCACCTATTCCATACACTTGCAACATCTACCACATTGCTCCCCTATCATATGCCTTTTCTAAATCCATAAATGCAATGAAAATTTGCCTTCTTTCACCAAACTGGCCGTATCCCACTGAAGCAGGATGGCCCAAAAAGGAAAATAAAAGTTTGTCTTTTTAACTTTAGTAATATATACAAGAGAAGGGATCACTATCCCCTTGCTCCTGGCATGTTAGTAGCCTCTTACGACAAACATGAAAACTTCCCTACCTTTATCTAAATATTTTTCGCTTATATGCTTCAATGTAAACACTTGATCTATACATCCCCTACCCATTGTAAAGTCTCCTCGTTCATCTGTAATCCTACTTTCTGTCTTCTAATTCTTTCAAAAATAACTACCATACACTTTACCTGGTATACTCAATAAACTTATTTCCTTATAGTTTTTACAATCTTTTTTGTTCCCCTTCCCTTTTTATAAAGGAATTATATACACACTGCCAATCTCTGGGTACCTTCTCCTCTTTCATACATTTATTGAACAAAAGTACCAATCACTACAAAACTATATCCCCCCTTTCCCTGCTTTTTACATTTCTGTCATGATCCCATCAGTTCCATCTGCTTTACCCTTTTTTATTCTACCTAATGTGTTGCGCACCTCCCCACACACATCCGGCTCTTCTTCCCTCCTAAAAGATGTTTTACCTCCCTGGCCAATGCATGAAATTACTGTCTCCCTCTCTTCATCATTTAACAGTTCCTCAAAATATTCCTGCCATCTTCTCCATACCTTCAACTCCCCATCTACTAACTCCCCTATTCTGTTTTTAACTATCAAATCCATTCATTCCCTAGGCTTTCTTAACCTATTTATCTCACTCCAAAATTTTTTCTTATTCTTCTCAGCAAAATTTGTTGACAGCACCTCACCCATTCTATCATTTGCTCTCCTTGAGAACTCCCTCACCACTCTCTTCACCTCTCTTTTACTCTCCATATACTCCACCCTTCTTATATCACTTCAACTCTGTAAAAATCTCTCATAAGCAACCTTTTTCTCTTTTTTTTTATCACACTCTTTACCTCATCATTCCACCAATCACTCCTCTTTCCTCTTGCACCCACCCTCCTATAGCCACAAACTTCTGCTATGCATTCTAATGCTGCCTTTTTAAAACTATCCCACCCCCTCTTGAACCCCCCACACTACCTATACTCTCATTAGCCCACCTTTCTCCCACTAGTTGCTTATATCTCACCCTAACTTCCTCCTCCCTTTGTTTATAAACTCTCACCTCACTCTTACTTGCTGTTGCTGTTATTCTTTTGCTCCATCTACCTCTTACTCTAACTGTAGCGTCAGCTAAATAGTGATCCAATATGGTTTAGAAAATCACGTAGGCAAACACTATGATCCAATATATTTATTGCCTTACACAAATAACCGGCATGTAGAAGAGAGGAGCTTACAATGACGTTTTGGTCTGACTTGGACCATTTACAAAGACACTTTGTAAATGTGACTTTGTCAATGGTCCAAGTCAGACCGAAACGTCGTCGTAAGCTCCTCTCTTCTATGTGTGGGTTATTTGTGTATCGTTCCAGTCACAGTTTTGTGCCTTTTTTTTGTTATTTATCTGTTGCCTTTCTGTAAACATGCACATCCTGAAGTCTACCCATCAACCTTTTATCCACCAATACATAATCTAACAAACCACTGTCATTATGTGCTATATCATATCTTGTATACTTATTTATCCTCATTTTCTTAAAATATGTATTACTTATTACCAGACCTCTTTCTGTACATAGTTCAATTAAAGGTCCCCATTTTCATTTTTCCCTGGCACCCCAAACTTACCTAGTGCTCCCTCCCCAACAGTTTTACCCATTTTAGCATTTAGGCCCTCCACCACAGGTACTCTCTCACTTGGTTCAGAACTCCCCACTTCTCTCTTCTCCAGGTGCATAAACAATTATTATAACCCACTTTTCACATCCCACCCTTATTTTACTCCACATAATCCTTAAATTTATACATTTATATTCCCTATTTTCCTGCCATAACTGATCCTTCAACATTATTGCTACTCCTTCCTTAGCTCTAACTCTGTTAGAAACCCCTGACCTAATCCCATTTATTTCTCTCCACTGAAACTCTCCTACCCCCTTCAGTTTTGTTTCACTCCAAGCCAGGACATCCAGCTTCTTTTCATTCATAACATCCACAATCATCTCACTCTTATCATCCATGATACATCCACGCACATTCAAACATCCCAACTTGAAGGTTTTCTTCTTTTTATTTTTAGTAAGCTGCACGGGTAAAGGGGTTACTAGTCCATTGCTCCCAGCATTTTAGTTGGCTTTTACAACACGCATAGCTTATGGAGGAAAAATTCTTATTCCACTTCCTCATGGATATAAAAGGACAATAATAAGAACAAGAACTTTTAAGGAAATATAAGGTGAGTGTGTATACATAAATTTGTACATGTATGTGTTAGTAAAAATAACAAAATATACCTGTGATCTTGTGTGTTTATGACACAGAAAAAAGACATCAGCATTTGTACCGTCATGTAAAACAAATACAGGTTTCTATCTTGCACTCACTTGGCAGGACAGTAGTACCTCTCTGGGTGGTTGCTGTCTACCAACCTACTACTGCATATTAAAACAAAAAACACCAAGTTGCAGAATAAGCTTTCATCAGGGCTGAGTTTGCTGTTCTGTTGGTTTATACTTACACAGCAAAATACTTGTTTCAGTAAAAGCAATCTATTATTAACAACATTTGGCCCACATGTGTGCATTTATCACATAAGCTGGATCACATTATACTGCATGCATTTTTTCTCTATGCTGGTACAGTTGAGCCTCAGTTCAGCCTCTCCTCACTTAACAATGTAGTTCCTTTCCTAAGACCATGTATAGTTGAACGAATTCGTTACTAAGTGAAGAGCATACTCTAATGGTAGTGGGTTTGTGTCGACCATCTTTAATATTGTTTTAATATCACCTTTGCACCATTTACAACATTTCTGGTATATTTTTAAATGTTTATACAGTAATATTTATACAGTAATATTTAGTGAAGGGATTCAGGGAAACCGGAAGGCTGGACTTGAGTCCTGGAGATGGGAAGTACAGGGTCTACACTCTGAAGGAGGGGTGTTAATGTTGCAGTTTTATGACTGTAGTGTAAAGCAGCCCTCTGGCAATACAGTGATGGAGTGAATGATGAAAGTTTTTCTTTTTCGGGCCACCCTTCCTTGGTGGGAATCGGCCAATGTGTTAATAAAAAAATAAATAAAATGGGCCTTGGTCTTTGTGTCCAGCTAGACAATTGACTATAGATTTTTGCTAGTTCCAGTAAGAGTTTTAAGTTTGTAAGTGGTCAGTACATCTTTTCACATTCTGTTTGCCAATGATGACAAATTCAATGTTCTTTATTTTTCTTAGTTCTCATTTTTTAACTCAAATCTTTCCTAAGCATGTTTGAACTTTTCTCTAATTTGTTATTAACTCTTTGAGGGTCCATCCCATAGTTCTACGGCTTTGAAACCAGGGTCTAAGCTGTAGTTCTATGCCATGAGCTCAGCTCACTCAGATAAGCTGTGAGCAGATAATTTGGGCCTAGATATGAGAGAATGCATCTATGTGGTAAGTGTACACCATATAAAATAAATCCTGCAGCATGCAGTGCATAATGAGAAAAAAAAACAGACCATGTTTTTGGATTAAAACACCAACTTTGCGGTGTGTTTTCATATGTTTTTTTACAGTTGTATTCGCAGTTTCTTGGTCTCATTTGATAGAATGAAGATATATTACAGGAATAGAGATGATTTTGTTTGGTTTTAGTACCGAAAATGGCTTGAAACTGAGCATTCAATAGTCATCTGGTGGGTCTAATATATGTTCACGAATGCACTGATATTATTTATGCAATTATTACGGTACAGCCTCTCCTCACTTAATGATGGAGTTCCATTCCTAAGACCACGTCATTAAACAAATTCATCACTAAGTGTGGAGCATGCTATAATGGTAGTGTGTTTGTGTCAACCATCTTTGATACTGTTTTAATATCACTTTTGTACCATTTATAACATTTCTGGTATATTTTTAAATTTTCATACAGTAGTGTACTGTATATTGAAATAAACAGAATAGAGGAAATCAGCTCTAATACACATTATTTACATATAAATACTGGTCAGAGAGCCCACCATAAGTGAGGAGAGGCTGTTTTGCATAACAGTAAATCTTCTATTCTCTGGTGTGACTAAAAATCCATTATGTAAATAAAAAAGTCAAAGTAGAATTCATCTATAAAGCCTGGAAATGTAACTAACAAACAGAAGAAATGTTATTTTAATGACAGGAATGCCTTCATTGTTTATTCTGGACCCTATTTTGAACTTTGTTTGAAATTGGCCAAATTACCAATTTCCAGTCACTATTAGGTAGTTGAAATAGTTGATTGGGCAATTTCATGTGTCCAGTCAATAAAATAGAAGTAATATTAGCAAAACAAGCTAAGAATTTGGTCGACTAGAATAATGTAATTGGCCTTAAATGGGAGTCAAAGTGGGCAAAATCGCTGCGGTGTAAATATCGCTGATGCAGCAGAATTCACGAGAGCATAATTTCGTTAATTTTCTATCAAATTTCGTATTTTTTTGTTTTATTACCTACAGAAAAAGATTCTCTACCATTTCCTAAGAAAAAATAAAAAAATTTTTTGGGGAAAATTCTTGGACCCTGTGGACAAGTTTCAAATCAGTTGGCTGGACCCTGAAAGGGTTAATAATAATTAGGGATGGCACTATCCCAACTTTTTTGGCTAATACCAATACTCAGTTTAAAGACAAATACCATCAAAATTATTTGATATCCATATCAGCACCATCAAACTTGGCTGATACCCATCAATACTGATACTCAGAGGTGAGTAAACGAGATAATACGAATAAACGAGAGACAGAGAGAGAATGAGTACATGAGAGTCAACAGGCACGGAGTTATGTAAACAAACCAGGCATACAGGTCTGGTTTGTGTACAAGTTACATTGTGTACAAGTTGTCTCCACATTGATACAGTAGAATAAATAAAGAGCAACATTTCCACTCTCTTGTAACACCATTTTTAGAAGAAATGACGCTCTGAGTGAAGGCATACAAGAGGAATAATTTTCTACAGTTACCCCAATAATATTATAATACAGTGGTACCTCGGGATACGAACTTAATTCATTCCAGAAGGCTGTTTGAGTGCTGATACCAAACGAATTTGTTCTCATAAGGAATAATGCAAATTAGATTACTGTAATCCATTTCAAACCCCCAAAAATACACTTACAAACGCACTTACATAAGTACATATACATAATTGTTCGAGTTTTGAGCTGTTTGTATCCCGAGGCACCATTGTACAGTGGAACCTCGGCTTATGAATTTAATCCATTCTGTGACCTTGTTCGTATCCCGATTTGTTCGTATGCTGAGTCAATTTTCTTCATTTAAATTAATTGAAATGCCATTAATCCATTCCAGTGGAATTCCTGCTCTTAGGAGACATGACAAAATACTTCAGTATGATGCTAATATCAACTCTACGGCTTATTTATCTATCACAATTCATTTAATATGACATATTGAACAATATAAATAACATAGAAACCTGATATATACTCTAGAGTGAATAAAATATGTCATTATGTATGTGGCTAGTGGTGACAGTGGCAGAGGAGACTGGTTGAGAGCATTTTAGCTCCCACTACGAAAACTTCTTCGCAGCCTTCCCCTTCAAGGGTGTTAGTATAAGAGAAAACAGAGTTTGTGAGGCTAACTGCATTAGATTACTACTTTATAAGAAGGTGTTCATACACCATTTACCTTGGAGAAGAAATGCTGGCAAAAGTTGATGGTGGAAAAGATAGGCAGAGCAGCGTATACTGTCAGGAGTTTATTTTGTTTCGACCTTTTTCTATCGCTTAATCGATTGACTTAATTGCTACATTCTTAATGCTACAATTTTTATTTTTATCTCGCTTCACTATTCACAGATTTTTGGCTTTTTCTCCGTGATTTTCACACTTTCATCTGCAGGGCATTTCAATAAAAAACTGCCCGCTATAGCCTTTATAGACTCCTGCTTTAGTATTGTACATATCACAGAACTGCTACGCTGGTACTCACTCACCAAGTCCTTAACCCTCGCACCTAGTTTGTGTTTATCTATGATTTCCTGCTTTAATTCCATGGAAATCATCCTCTTTTTCTTCTCAGCACTGTCCTTTGCACATGCTTTCTTAGGGCCCATGATTAGAAAAAAGAAATTTGGCAAAATAACTGGGAAATGTTGAGTGAATGCGTGGGGAGTTTTGAATCAAGTGTGAGAGTAATGGTGGTTGGGGATTTCAATGCTAAAGTGGGTAAAAATGTTATGGAGGGAGTAGTAGGTAAATTTGGGGTGCCAGGGGTAAATGTAAATGGGAAGCCTTTAATTGAGCTATGTGTAGAAAGAAATTTGGTAATAAGTAATACATATTTTATGAAAAAGAGGATAAATAAATATACAAGGTATGATGTAGCACGTAATGAAAGTAGTTTGTTAGATTATGTATTGGTGGATAAAAGGTTGATGGGTAGGCTCCAGGATGTACATGTTTATAGAAGGGCAACTACTATATCAGATCATTATTTAGTTGTAGCTACAGTTGGAGTAAGAGGTAGATGGGAAAAGAGGAAGGTGGCAACAACAAGTAAGAGGGAGGTGAAAGTGTATAAACTAAGGGAGGAGGAAGTTCGGGCGAGATATAAGCGACTATTGGCAGAAAGGTGGGCTAGTGCAAAGTTGAGTAGTGGGGGGGTTGAAGAGGGTTGGAATAGTTTTAAAAATGCAGTATTAGAATGTGGAGCAGAAGTTTGTGGTTATAGGAGGGTGGGGGCAGGAGGAAAGAGGAGTGATTGGTGGAATGATGAAGTAAAGGGTGTGATAAAAGAGAAAAAGGTAGCTTATGAGAGGTTTTTACAAAGCAGAAGTGTTATAAGAAGAGCAGAGTATATGGAGAGTAAACGAAAGGTAAAGAGAGTGGTGAGAGAGTGCAAAAGGAGAGCAGATGATAGAGTGGGAGAGGCACTGTCAAGAAATTTTTATGAAAACAAGAAAAAAAATTGGAGTGAGGTAAACAAGTTAAGAATGCCTAGGGAATGAATGGATTTGTCAGTTAAAAACAGAGTAGGGGAGTTAGTAAATGGGGAGCTGGAGATATTGGGTAGATGGCGGGAATATTTTGAGGAACTTTTAAATGTCGACAAAGAAAGGGAGGCGGTCATTTCATGCACTGGCCAGGGAGGTATGACATCTTTCAGGAGTGAACAATAGCAGGATGTGAGTGTGGGGGAGGTGCATGAGGCATTACATAAAATGAAAGGGGGTAAAACAGCAGGAACTGACTTGATCATGACAGGAATGTTAAAAGCGGGGGATAATATAGTGTTGGAGTGGTTGGTATTTTTGTTTAATAAATGTATGGAAGAGGGGAAGGTACCTAGGGATTGGCAGAGAGCATGTATAGTCCCTTTATATAAAGGGAAGAAGCACAAAAGTGATTGTAAAAATTATAGGGGAATAAGTTTACTGACTACACCAGGAAAAGTATACGGTAGTGTTATTATTGAAAGAATTAAGAGGTAAGACAGAGAGTAGGATTGCGGACGAGCAAGGAGGTTTTAAAGTGGATAAGGGATGTGTGGATCAAGTGTTCACATTGAAGCATATATGTGAACAGTATTTAGATAAAGGTAGGGAAGTTTTTATTGCATTTATGGATTTAGAAAAGGCATATGATAGAGTGGATAGGAGAGCAGTGTGGCAGATGTTGTAAGTATATGGAATAGGTGGTAAGTTACTAAATGCTGTAAAGAGTTTTTATGAGGATAGTGAGGCTCAGGTTAGGATGTGTGGAAGAGAGAGACTACTTCCCAGTAAAAGTAGGTCTTAGACAGGGATGTGTAATGTCACCATGGTTGTTTAATATATTTATAGATGGGGTTGTAAAAGAAGTAAATGCTAGGGTGTTCGGGAGAGGGGTGGGATTAAATTATGGGGAATCAAATACAAAGTGGGAATTGACACAGTTGCTTTTTGCTGATGATACTGTGCTCATGGGAGATTCTAAAGAAAAATTGCAAAGGTTAGTGGATGAGTTTGGGAGTGTGTGTAAAGGTAGAAAGTTGAAAGTGAACATAGAAAAGAGTAAGGTGATGAGGGTATCAAATGATTTAGATAAAGAGAAATTGGATATCAAATTGGGGAGGAGGAGTATGGAAGAAGGGAATGTTTTCAGATACTTGGGAGTTGACGTGTCGATGGATGGATTTATGAAGGATGAGGTTAATCATAGAATTGATGAGGGAAAAAAGGTGAGTGGTGCACTGAGGTATATGTGGAGACAAAAAATGTTATCTATGGAGGCAAAGAAGGGAATGTATGAAAGTATAGTAGTACCAACTCTCTTATATGGGTGTGAAGCTTGGGTTGTAAATGCTGCAGTGAGGAGGCAGTTGGAGGCAGTGGAGATTGTCCTGTCTAAGGGCAATGTGTGGTGTAAATATTATACAGAGAATTTGAAGTGTGGAAATTAGGTGTGGAGTTAATAATAGTATTAGTCAGAGGACTGAAGAAGGGTTGTTGAGGTGCTTTGCTCATTTAGAGAGAATGAATCAAAGTAGAATGATATGGAGAGCGTATAAATCTGTAGGGGAAAGAAGGCAGGGTAGGGGTCATCCTCAAAAAGATTGGAGGGAAGGCGTAAAGGAGGTTTTGTGAGCGAGGGGCTTGGACTTCCAGCAAGTGTGCATGAGCGTGTTAGATAGGAGCGAATGGAGACAAATGGATTTTGGGACCTGACAAGCTGTTGGAGTGTGAGCAGGGTAATATTTAGTGAAGGGATCCAGAAAACCGCTTTTTTTTTTTATATAGCCGGACTTTAGTTCTGGAAATGGGAAGTACAAATGCCTGCACTTGAAAGGAGAGGTTTGGGATACAGTGGACCCCCGGTATTCGATATTAATCCGTTCCCAAGAGCTCATCGAATACCGAAAATATCGAAAAGCGAATCAATTTTCCTCATAAGAAATAATGGAAATCAAATTAATCAGTGCAAGACACCCAAAAGCATGAAAAAAAAAATACTACATGAAATATTAAGTTTAATGCAATAGAATAATTACAATAACAATAGAATAATTGACACTTACCTTTAATGAAGATCTGGTGATGATTGATGGGATGGGAGGAGGGGAGAGGTGTTAGTGTTTAGAAGGGGAATCCCATTCCATTAGGACTTGAGGTAGCAAGTCCTTTTCCGTGGTTACTTCCCTTCTTCTTTTAATGCCACTAGGAGCAGCTTGAGAGTCACTGGACTTCTGTCGCACAACTTATCTGTCCATAGTGGCCTGTACCTCCCGTTCCTTTATGACATTCCTAAAGTGTTTCACAACGTTGTCAGTGTAATAGTCACCAGCACGGCTTGCAATAGCTGTGTTAGGGTGATTGTCATCAAAAAAGGTTTGCACTTTAAGCCACATTGCACACATTTCCTTAATCTTTGAAGTAGGCAACTTCTTCAATTTCTCTATCCCCTCTTCCGAAGCAATTTCCTCAGGTGTGGCCTCTTGCTGTTGAAGATGATCTAGCAGCTCATCAGTGGTTAGTTCTTCATTGTCCTCCTCCACCAACTCTTCCACATCCTCCCCACTAACCTCCAACCCCAAGGACTTCCCCAGTGCCACAATGGATTCTTCAACTGGCATAGGATTCCCAGGGTTAGCTTCAAATCCTTCAAAATCCCTTTTGTCTACACATTCTGGCCACAGTTTTTTCCAAGCAGAGTTCAAGGTCCTCTTAGTCACTCCCTCCCAAGTCATACCTATAAGGTTTATACAATTGAGGATATTAAAGTGATCCTTCCAAAACTCTTTTAGAGTCATTTGAGTTTCTGTGGTCACTACAAAGCACTTTTGAAACATAGCTTTTGTGTACAGTTTCTTGAAGTTGGAAATAACCTGCTGGTCCATGGGCTGCAGGAGAGGAGTGGTATTAGGAGGCAAAAACTTGACCTTAATGAAGCTCATGTCCCCAGAAAGTCGCTCTGCCAAGTCTGTAGGATGACCAGGGCCATTGTCTAATACCAGGAGGCACTTAAGGTCTAATTTCTTTTAAATTAGGTAATTTTTCACAGTGGGGGAAAATGCATGGTGTAACCAGTCATAGAAAAATTCCCTAGTGATCCATGCCTTACTGTTTGCCCTCCACAGCACACACAAATTAGCCTTGAGGACATTGTTTTTCCTGAACACTCTGGGAGTTTCAGAGTGATACACCAATAAATGCTTCACTTTGCAATCACCACTAGCATTGACACACATCAACTGAGTAAGCCTGTCTTTCATAGGCTTATGTCCTGGGAGTGCCTTTTCCTCCTGAGTAATGTAGGTCCTGCTTGGCATTTTCTTCCAAAACAGGCCTGTTTCGTCGCAATTAAACACTTGTTCAGGTTTCAAGTCTTCACTGTCTATGTAATCCTTGAATTCCTTCACATATTTTTCAGCTGCTTTTTGGTCTGAACTGGCAGCCTCACCATGCCTAATCACAATATGTATGCCACTACGATTCTTAAATCTTTCAAACCAACCTTTGCTGGCCTTAAATTCACTCACATCAGTACTAGTTGCAGGCAATTTCTTTACCAAATCGTCATGCAACTGCCTAGCCTTTTCACAAATGACTGCTTGAGAGATGCTATCTCCTGCTATCTGTTTTTCATTTATCCACACCAATAACAGTCTCTCATTTTCTAACACTTGCGGTCGTTGTTTCGTAATCACAGTTGCGCCTATTGCAAGAACAGCTTCCTTGATTGCCGTTTTCCTGGTCACTATAGTAGAGATGGTTGATTGGGATTTATTATACAACCTGACCAGCTCCGACACACGCACTCCACTTTCGTACTTTGCATTTATCTCTTTCTTCATTTCAATAGTCATTAGCACCTTTTTTCTCGAAGGGTTGGCATTAGAAGCTTTCTTGGGGCCCATGGTGACTTATTTTGCAGAAACAAGCACCAAAAACAGTGATAATATGGAATGTACCGAATGTATCCTTAGGTGCACGCACACTGGCTGGCTTGTAAACACTGGCACACACGGGGCAGTTCAGGCCACACGTGGACACGTCTCGTACGAATTGTATCGAATACCGGGTTTTCGGTCGGATACCGAGGCAAAATTTTTGCGATATAATGCATCGAATACCGGATTTAGCGAATACCGCTGCCATCGAATACCGGGGGTCCACTGTATTGGCAGTTTGGAGGGATGTGTAACAAGATGGCATATATATAATTGGGGCCCTGATATTATATTCTATAGAGAGTTTATTATATTATTTCAGGTCACTTTTTATGTTGTATCTTTATATACGTATGCTTCTAAACTGTTGTATCTAGGCACCTCTGCAAAAACAGTGATTATGTATGAGTGAGGTGGAAGTGTTGAATGATGAAAGTATTTTCGTTTTGGGGATTTTTCTTTTTTTTTTTGGGTCACCCTACCTAGGTGGGAGGCAGCCAACTTGTTGGGAAAAAAAAAATCATAGGTAGATTAATGAAAATGTATTAATGTAATATATAACATTTAATGAGACATGGTGATTGTTATTGAGTACTATTGTTATCATTACTAATATGGCATCTCGAGACATAAGACACTCTTACTGATTTTAATGTGTACCTGCACTCCAGCACAGTGTGTAAGTATATTTAGGTACAGGTATACATAAGTATAATTATCAGAATATATATAAATATGAAATAGTTTTTAAAAACACTTGAAATTTTGAAAAGTTTTCAGACATAATGGAGAGACGCAGTATTCACGGAGGTCACAAAGAATGTAAACAAACCAGGTGGGGAGCGGTGACTGTATTAGAAAGTCAGGTGGGGGAGCCGTATAGAGTTTTGGTCATAATTTGAAATGTCCGTATTAGCGGAATGCCATAAAGCGGGGCTCTACTGTATATTTTATCCACTGGTATACTGTATGTATACAGTGCCTAAAGGCTATCTTTAAAACAGCCATTGTTGCACAATTTTCTAGTAGCATTACTGTTTTTCTGCTGATCATTTTTATTAAGTGCAAAACTGATAAGACGCATACAGTGATTAGGAAATGTAAGACATTCAGGTTTGATCCAAGAAACAAATTAAAAATGTCATATTTATTTGTAAGCCGGTAAGAGGCTCTTGATTCAAGGAATTGAACTTGTTTTGCCCTTCCATAAATTAAACATGCATGCCTTTCATTCCCCAAACACTGTTTGATTCCTGTGGGTTTAGTGCTTCTTCCTCAATAGAATAATAATAATAATAATATTCTTTCATGCAAAAAACAAAGAAAATGTTCAATGTTTAATATAGAAGTACATACATGATGATTATGAAAATAAAGTTCTGGTGTTACCCTTTGACATGAATTACAGCTTGGTTTCAAAAACAAGCATATCCAAATTTTAAATAAAATTTGGATATGCTCTGGATTTTGGGAGTGAGTTCCTGTAATTTAGAGTTTTGGATTATTGAAAAGATGTACCAAAATGTGTGATTATGATTTTCCATTCAAATTTCACTAAGGCAGGCCTTCAGAATGATATATTAAAAAAAAAAAAAACTTGATTTAGCATTTCTGAACATGACTTCTGCTAAATTTGATTAAATATTGAAACTAGCCTTTCAACATTTAATTCTTTCCCAGGTCCCAGAAGTATGTGTGGCACGGCTCCAACTTGGATGGAGAGAGGTCCTTGTCCTCCTACTGCGATGCTTGGAACAGTGAATCACAAGAGACTATAGGTCTGGCCTCTTCCTTGCTGAAGAAGCGCTTGCTGGGTCAGGAGCGTATGAGCTGCCACAATTCCTTTGCTGTGTTATGTATTGAAGCTACTAGTCAAACACGGTATCGACGGAGGCGTCACACTGGATCCAAGGAGCAGATACTCACTAGCCAGCAATATCAAGAGTTCCTCAAAGCTCTAAGTAGAGACCAAGATGACTTGAACCAGTGAGAGTTCTTCAGGAAGGAGAGATAAATGAAGACAATTTTAGTTTTTAAGTTGAATGGTCTCGTCTAAAAGTAGCGCACAGTGTTTCCATGTATGTTTGAGCAAAGTTAATTCATAATACCATGTGTTTCTTAAGAAGTTCTGTGTGAAGTGTCACAGAATCTTCAGATTTCGCTTGTAAATATGACACTCCTTGATGATGGTAAGTATTTTATATACCTTAATGCTTTGTGGCAGTGTAGGACTACAAAGTGGGAGAGGTGCTCATACTTAGTGGCAGTGTTGAATTACAGTGTACGAGAAAGATATTCATGCTTCATGGCAGTATAGGGCTAGTGCACATGGGGGGGGGGAGGGGGAAATCTGTGCTTAGTGGTAGTGTGTGACTAAAGAGTGAGGGAGATGCACATGAAACACAAGTACTGTCAGTAAACACTAAGTAAACCGTAGAGAAGAACCACATATCATGGGCCTATTTCTTTTATTTACATTATAATGCTCAAAACTGTTTGGTTATTCAGTGCTTTAGACATACACTATTCCATTCCCATCATTATGAAATTTACAGTATCATATCAACTTCCTATAGTTGTGACCAAATCATTTTCATATTGCATAAAGCATAATCACAAAATAAGTTAAAATTCTAAGTTTTTTACATTCCACAATCATTATTCGCTCTGTGTCACTGGCCACGAGTTTTAGCAGTTTAAACAAAAGGGCAAAAGCCTCATCATTTATGTGTAAAGATATGTTGTGCTCTTAAGAAAGCACCCTGTGTGGGGAGAGTGGCACCCCTTCCAGAGAAGAGGTCTCTACCCCACCTAGGCACAAACCACTTGAACCTCACCACCTTGTTAATGTGACCCAATGTCAGATGAATCATAGGCCTTAATATCAGAATTATGAATGAATGATGAAAGTTTTTTCTTTTTTGGGCCACCCTGCCTTGGTGGGAATCAGCTGATGTTAAAATAAATATAAATAAAATATAATTTTCAATGAGGATTTACTAGGTATTGAAAAAGAACCGTGAAAGTATTTACTAATAGTGTAATGTCGGCTTTATTTTCCTTTTATTCCTCCTACCTTCTTTTGTTTCTCACCCTCCCTTTCCTCCAGTCTCCTTCATATTCCCTTTCTTTCCAATCATTTGCCTCTCATTTTCTGCCTTAGTGCTTACATGACATTTTAAGGCAATTACAATGAGAAGTGTTAAGATCCATGATATGAAGTAGTTACTGATGCACATAGTAAAATGATCACTAACTATTCTCTGCCTCTTGCCAGTTCTTCCATGTAGCTATAGGAAGCCAATCATGACAAACCAACCATAGATGTATTCAAAATATGAATATTAGGACAACTAGAAGTTTTAAAATGACTTCCATTGCTCCCAAACCTACTTACCTCTTGTTTAGCTATTTAATAATTCTGGGAACCTTATTCATGTGTCAGTCAAGAGTAAATAAAGTCCAGTTGTCATCTTGTATTTAAGATGTAGATGTGTGTTAGTAAAGTTAAAGTTGTAATTCAAGTATTTTTCAGTACCTTATAATATGGCAATATTTTGAATCTTTTTTTTCAAAATAAAAAAATAAATTTATCTGGTGGTCACAATCAAAGGACTGACAGAAAAAGCCTAAAACTGGATTTTTTTCTTAAGCTGAGCATTTTTTTTCCTTAAGAATTTGTGGGTAAATGTGTCACAGGATTATCACTGCATGTGGTCTTGTCTACATGATAACTTGGTGAACTTAAAACTGTGGCTTTGCATTTTTGTAATGATCTTGAGGATGTGGTTGTAGTTTGTTTCCTACCTTGTGAAGTATCCTACATTTTGTCTGCATCAGAGCAACCTTGTCATGCTTCATGTTAATATTTGTACTTTTATTATTGTAAATGTGACCATTTGGTTGCAGTATACCAACTTTCATGTAAACATATTCCTGGTTAGAGCATGCATGCACATAACTGACTTGTTGAATACCAAAATCTGATCTTCCTACCTGCACTGCCCTGCAATGAGTCATACTCTAGTTAGAACTAGTGTAAGTATAATGGAGATATGTAAGTTATGTTTAAATAACTGTACTATTACTCAGTTTTGTCGTGTGAAAAATTGAACCAAGGTAATGAATGCGTGAATGGTATGCATATTATGCAATGTATGTAATTCATAAGCATGAATGATATTATTTATTTAATGAGAATGTGCTTTATTGCCTCTTTAGTAAATTCGCCTTTCTCATCTAGCTTCCAATTATGAACATGATCATGCATTAACATATACTTGCTAAAATTTCTGTATTTCTATAAGTTTCTTTTTATGCTGCTATTATGGAATACTTTTTAAATGCATTTAGGTAATGCACCCAAATATTTGAATGGCTACTTCCCAAAGAGTTCAGATATTTGAGAAATACATTTTTCAGTTATTACCAGGTCTTGTGCTTCCTGTAAGAATGACTTTTTAATACGCAAACCAAATAGTTGACACATATTCCATGCTCACACTGTTAATGCTATATCGCATCAACACTTGTACTAACAACTTGGACAATTACTAGTCATATTGAGGTGTGTCAAATTAGTATAACAGCCCATTTTTTGTTTTGTATTTTAATGACTCCACTACTGGTAGGCTTTTTAAACTTAGTGTTGGTGAAACTAATAACTGTGTTGAAACTAAGCTTAATGCAGAAAAAATAAAACTGTTGGTGAGACAAAGCTTAGTGTTAATGACATTTTTTAACAAGGAATTTCACACTTGATTAGTTAACATGAGGAGACTTGAAGCACACACCAAAATCATGGGAAATTACTGTACAATTATGCATTATTATTAGCAATGTTTATAATTATTGCTATTACAGATAATTATTACTCTTAATATGATTTAACAGTATTAAAGGTAATAATGGGTATATTATTTATAGATAGCAATGTCCAACACAGTAAATCCCCTTATACCACCATCTCACATTAAGTAATTTTGTACTTTTTGGAAAAGTGCAACCCATAAAATTAAACAGAAAAATTTGCTATTACATAAATCTAAGCAAATATTTATAAACATATGACATTTGGGAATGATGCACAGTACTGTTTTTTTTTCATTGCAAGGCCAGGTGGCCTGCAGACAGTCAACTGAGCAAAAGCATTTTAATGTAAGAAAGGAACACTACAGTAGGTCTACTGGCCATACTAGGCATGTCCTTCTCAAACACAAATTCAATTAAGAAAAAGAGATGTCTAGCATAAATGATTCTTAAATTATATACAGCCCTTGTATCAAAATAATTGGAAGAACATACTCAGTGTGCATTAACATCTTAAAACATTCACAAGTGTATACTTCATACATTACCATCTCTAATTTATTTTTTCAAATATTTTCCTTTGTTTATTACATCAGATGCAATTTAAGGTACAATATATGTTTGGTGTCTATGTATTTTCTTTGTTGTTGGATACAGTTTGGTCAAAAATAAATTTCAGTAAGTGTGTGCTCAGATGTCTGGAATGTAACTGCATTTTCCCATATGTATGTTTTACTTCACATAATGTGATTTGGTATTACATGCAGATTTTGAGGAACACAACCCTTTGTTTATAAGAGGGCTTACTGTATAACACTGTTAATAATAATCATAACTACAGAAAATAATTTTAGTGCTGTACATTTTTTTAGTAATATTTTAATTGTATTATATTAAATGCTACAGTACAGTATTAATAATTATAAAAATAATGTACAAGTATATGGTAATTTATTGTCCTTTTTTATAGTTCAAGCCTCATCTTGCAACATTCAGTCACAAGAGTAAGATTATTATTCACTGTGACTTCTTCAGGAATATTATGAGGACTTAGTTGTCTTTGTCTACATAGTACATGGATTGCATGAAAATTCAACCCCTCTCCCCCTCCCAAGGAAAGCAGTTTACTAAGAGTAATGTAAATTTTTACGTATAAAAATTAAGCAATTTTAAATTATGCACAGTTTTTTCAAAAAGATTACATTAGACTACTTGGTTAGTTATACTGTAATATTAAAAATTGTCACATCAAAAATGGTTTTCCTTTGGAGAGACGAATCTTCATATGATCCATATACTCATTTTTCGTCATTCGTCTGATATCAGTATGTAACAAAGTAGACATATTTAACATGTATTTGGCTTTTTGATATCACAGTAAGACCCGTATATGTCAGTGTTTGTCATGTAATATATAGTAAGGGATAAAACTACAATCCAGTAATTATGTCTGCCTACTGAGAAGTGTGTACAGCATAAATGTGGTGAGTGTCTCCATCATGAAAGGAAGTTTTAACAGTTGTCTTGGGATATGTTTTCGATGTGTGCCCTACTTTAAATTCAACCCATCCTCCTAAACAGTGATATTTTACCATGATTTATGACTGTCCATATAACAACTGACATTAAAATGTGAATGTCAGGATTTTACTGTCATGCTTCCTCAGTCTTCTAAGTGGTTCCCAATTTCCTGTTACTGCATCAAAGCATACAGTTGCCTTCATGCATTATTGCATTTATTGGTGTTAATGTATGTTATAATTGGTTAAATTTATGTAAATTCAACATGCATAGAAAAATATGATAAAGCATATGAAGTAAAAAAAAAAAAAACAGCATTGGCATTAGGACAGATTTAATATAATTTACACATTTTGTGTTGTAGTTAAAATACAATTACATGGACTGCACTAGAAAATCTCTGCTAGTCTCTAATATTGTGTGTGATCTTGTGTTTTAGATCATAAGGTGTTTATATGCCAGTGAGGGACTCTAATTTCAAGGCAGGAGATCTATTCACCTCTTACTTTGAAAATGATTGCCTCCAACTCCCCAGGCACTGTATGATCTCCATGGGTTTAGCACTTCCACCTGATTTTACACAAGCAGACTGCATTTTCCCTGGTGCTGTATACAGAAAAATTATCTGGATTTTGGGAATTTCATGCAGTCATTTTTTTTTTTTTTTTAATAATTTTCATCGTTATACAATATACTGAAAGGTACAGTTTTACTTCCAATACTGGTTTAGAAAGATACCATTTTGTCTGTATCTATTACCAAGGTTTATACCACTTCCAATACTGTACCACAATGTATGGCATATTTGGTCAGTAATACTACAGTTTCCAAATTCCTGCATATGAAGAAACAGCAAGTAGCTTCCATTTCACTGTTATTAGTTAGTATTTTATATGTGGGCTCCTTGTGGGGAGGTGTCTTAATTGCTCTGTATTGTGAGTCACATTTTATTCCTTTGTCAAATAATTGTAAATATATTTCCATGTTATGCAAGGTAATTTAATTCTTAACATCCTTTTATAAGTAAACTGTATAATATATATATATATATATATATATATATATATATATATATATATATATATATATATATATATATATATATATATATATATATATATAAGTGGAACCTCGGTTTTCATATGCCCTAGTTTGTATGTAGAACTATAGTTATTCTCTATAAAAAGTATTTTTTGTTAATATTTCCCATAAGAAATAATGTTAATCCAATTAATCCATTCCAGACACCCATGAGTCAATAAAGGTTAGTGTGATGTTAAATGTTCATTTATCCATTTTATTAGTGCTTTATATTTATTTATCATTGTTTTCTGTATGTATATCTATATTTAATCTTTAAAAAGAATATTTTTTGTTAGTATTTTTGGGCGCCTGAAATGGATTAATTGGATTTCCATTATTTCTTATGGGGAAAATTAATTTGGCTAATGCCAAAATCGGTTAAAGGCAAGCTCTTTGGAACGGATTAATGCCATTACCCGAGGGTCCACTGTACGTATGTCTATATATATATATAGTCACTCCACTGCTGACAGTGTAGCAGTGGAGTGACATTTGATGATCATGCACTGCCTTGGCTTTGTTTTTCAGTTACACATAAACATGTGTCTATCTGCTTGTTTCTATCTGTATCTGTTTCTGTCTATTTATCTAGCTCTATGTTTATCTCTGTCTCTGCTTATCAGTCTTTCTGTCTCTTTACTTGTCTCTGTCTCAGAGAGCTGCTCAAGAACCAACAGGTATTACACATGATGCAGAGTCGTCACGTCTTGATTCCTGAACAAGTGAAAATGTGCATTTCTTGCCAGTCATGCTTATTATGCCTTGTATCTACAAGCATAGCATAGCACTTTGTCTCGATTTTTGGGTTATCCTAAGTAATTTACACTTTGTGTAACTATTTATGTGTACCTGTGAGATAGAGAGACAGACAGACAGACAGGTACAGACAGAGACAGGAGATAGAGACAGCCAAAGCAAATCAGCCAGCCAAATGGCCACCCAACCAGCCGGCCTGCCGAACCTGTATTACACACATACAGTAGACCGTCATTTAACACGGTAGTTACGTTCCTAAAAACACCGTGTTAGATGAACTGAAGAACTTATGGGAAAAACAGGGTTACGTTGAGAGCCCCAAAAAAGTCGAACAACTAAGACCCGCGTCAGGAAACATTTGTCCTGTTTCCTGACGAACCTTACCTAACCTAACCTAACTTTTTTTTAGGCCTCCAAAAATAAAAGTAAGTAATTGTAGTTCATTGTTATGTATAATGTTGTTTTTACTGCTTAACCCTTTGACTGTTTCAGGCCCCTCTCTGAAACTGTCATTCTATGTCGCTCAATTTTTGAAAAAAAAAAATTATTTTTTCTTATGAAATGATAGAGAATCTTTTCCCGATGGTAATGACACCAAAAGTTCGAAATTTGGTCGAAAACTCGTGGAATTATGCTCCCGCGAAGTTAGCGGTCTCGGCGACATATGCGTATCGGCGATTTCGCCGACTTTGAGCCCAATTTTCAGCCAATTCCATTGTTCCAGTTGACCAAACTCATAGCTATTTCTTTAGAACTCCATTTTATCTATCAGCTGAGTACAAGAAACCTCCCATTTACTAATTTGGACTACCCAATATGGTGGTCAGAAATTGGCAATTTGGCCAATTTCACACAAAATAAAAAAGATGCCAATTTCAAAATAGGGTCCAGAATAAACAAGGTAGACATTCGTGGCACTAAAATAACATATGCTCTGTTCATTAGTCACATCTCTAGGCCCCTCTTATATTATTATTGCTTTCTATTTTGATTTTTTATTCATACAAAAAAATACAAAATTTACTGTTATGCAGACGACTGCATTATTGTAAAAATGGTATAAATAATATCAGTGCACTAGTGAAAGAATATTAGACTCCCCAGTTGACGTGTTTTGGACGTGTTGTGTGATTTATGTACTCTTGAACATTGGTAAAAATCGAACATTTCCGCTACTTTGAGCTCAGTTTCAAGGTCGTTTTCATCGTAAAAGTAATGAAAATCATCTCTATTTCTGTAATATGTTTTCCATTTTATCACCTAAGACCATGAAAACGCGAATACAACGATAAATACTATACGAAAATACACCTCAAAGTCGGCGTTTTATTCCAAAAAAACGATCACAGTTTTTTTTTTCTCATTACACAATGTGTGCTGCAGGATTTTTTTTGTGGTGCACACTGACCACACAGACCCATTCTCTCACATGTGGGCCTACCAGCTTTCTCCCACTTGATTTGAAGCCGCTAGAATTATTGAGTATATATATGTCAGAAACATTGGCTCGTAAGACGTATTTATACGTCGAAAACAGTCAAAGGGTTAAGACTACAAATGTAACAGAAATAACAATATTTCTTACCTTATATTATGGGTGCTGGTGTTTGTGGATGATTGTGAAGAGAGTGGAGAGTTATGTTGTGGTCCTACTGGGCTGAGGTGGATGGTAGAGGTTCTGGTACTGAAGTTGATGGTTGTACTGGAGTGTCTACCTTTAAGTCATTCAGCCAGTCAAGTGATTCAGCAAGTCATTCAGTAAGTCAGTCACACAAACTTATGTTTACCTCTTTTTATGTGTACAAAGTAACACTTCATTATGACCACAGGTTATGTCTTGTCTAATATCTTTCTTTCCTTTGTTAATTCTAAGACTTAAATGCTTACACATTTTCTTGCCACTTTGAACAACACTGGTATGCCTACTGGATGTCATGATTGCTTGGCAGATACAAGATATATTATTATTATAATCAAAAAGAAGCGCTAAGCCACAAGGACTATACAGCGCTGCAGGGCAGGAAGGAAGCGAGGGCATCAGGTGGCAAAAGGGAGATGGATGAGTAATAGGTTACGGATAACAGCGGGGTAGTGGATGGTGAAAGGGTAAAGGGCAGCAAGAGACTGAACTAGAAAGGGCTGAGGGGAGTGCGAAAAGTATCATCAGAGTTTGTGGAGTAAATCAGTCGTTGTCAAGAAGTCAATGAGAGAGTCAGGATTAAAGGAGGGTCCATCAGCAAGAAGGGAAGGTAAAGAGAGAGTAGTAGAACGAAGACGACGTTGGAGGTAAATTCTGCGTGCTCGTTGATAGAGAGGGCAATCTAACAGAATGTGGCTAATCGATACTGGAACTTGACACTGCTCACAGAGAGGAACAGGGTGCCTCTCCATGAGATACCCATGAGTAAGACGAGTGTGGCCAATGCGAAGGCGGGAGAGAGTGGTCTCCCAACCTCGGCACTGATGACAAGAAGACGGCCAGTAACCTATGCTCGGTTTAATAGAATGAAGTTTGTTACCGAGCAGAGTTGACCAACGTTGTTGCCAACGGGTGCGAAGGTGGGTAGCTATTGCAGCAACGTTGTTGCCAACGGGTGCGAAGGTGGGTAGCTATTGCAGCAAAATAGTCCAGAAATGGAACACCTCGATAGGAAATTGGTAGGTCATGTACTGCTGACCGCGCAGCAGTGTCTGCCTGTTCATTGCCCTATACGTCGACATGACCAGGGACCCAACAAAAAACAATATCTTTATGTTTGGTAGAGATACGGCGTAGCCAAAGTTGGATACGGAGAACTAGGGGATGAGATGTATCACATTTTCGTATAGCCTGTAGAGCACTAAGGGAGTCTGAGACTACTACAAATGATGACACAGGCATAGATGCGATACGAATAAGTGCTGCAAGAATGGCATACAGTTCAGCAGTAAAAATGCTAGCTGAAGATAGTAAATGCCCCCGTACGACGCTGTCCGGAAACACTGCTGCGAATCCGACGCCGTCTGAAGACTTAGAGCCATCTGTGTACACAGCGGTGGCATGAGAATGGGAGTGGAAGTGATCAAGAAAAAGAGAGCGGGAAGCCACCGTAGGCAGTTGAGCTTTCGAGCAAGGGAGTGAGAAAGAACAGACTCGAACAGCTGGAACTTCCCAGGGGGGTAGGGAAAAGTGAGATGCTACATGAACATATAAAGGTGGTAACTGAAGGGAAGACAAGAGTGAATGTAGGCGAAGAGAAAAGGGACGGAGCAAACAGGGGCGGCGAACGAATAAAGAATGTCTACTAATATCGGTGACCATTCTATAAATGGAAGGATTGTGTAGATCGTGAGAGCGTACATAGTAACGAAGGCAATGGGCATCACGGCGATCAGACAAGGATGGAACATTTGCTTCTGTATAGAGGCTCTCAACAGGGGAAGAGCGAAAAGCACCAAGGCACAAACGTAAGCCTTGGTGATGGATAGAGTTAAGGCTAGAGAGAGTAGCAGGAGAGGCCGCGGAATAAATCTGGTCACCATAATCGAGTTTCGATAAAACGAGGGGTGAATGTAGGCGAAGCAGAGTTCGACGATCAGCTCCCCAGGAAAGATGAGCAAGGGTTTTAACCCTTTGACTGTTTCAGGCCCCTCTCTGAAACTGTCATTCTATGTCGCCAAATATTCAAAAAAAAAAAAAATTATTTTTTCTTATGAAAATGTTAAGATTATTTTTCTGAGTGTTTTAGTCCAAAAAAAATTTTTTTGCCATCGGTACTTACCGAGATATAGAGCCGTGAAGTTTGCAGAAAATGAGCCGCGTATGGCAACAGCGGCGACTGCCGCTCACCTGGTAAACTTTAGTTTACTTGTATTTGAAGGTTTGTTGTTTTTTTCACTATTTTATTTTTTCACATAACTTATGTGGCCTATGAGACCAAAGTAAGGTGCAATGTATATATATACACTCGTTGTATACAACACAATAAGCACACAAACATAATTATCAATATATTGTTTACAAAACTTGTTTACAAAAACAAACAAACAAACAAACAAACAATTATTCTTCTTCTTCTTCTTCTTCTTCTTCTTCTTCTCCTTCTCCTTCTCCTTCTCCTTCTCCTTCTCCTTCTCCTTCTCCTTCTCCTTCTTCTTCTTCTTCTTCTCCTTCTCCTTCTTCTTCTTCTTCTTCTTCTTCTTCTCCTTCTTCTCCTTCTTCTCCTTCTTCTCCTTCTTCTCCTTCTTCTCCTTCTTCTTCTTCTTCTTCTTCTTCTCCTTCTTCTTCTTCTCCTTCTTCTTCTTCTTCTTCTTCTTCTCCTTCTTCTTCTTCTTCTCCTTCTTCTTCTTCTCCTTCTTCTTCTTCTCCTTCTTCTTCTTCTTCTCCTTCTTCTTCTTCTTCTCCTTCTTCTTCTTCTTCTTCTTCTCCTTCTTCTTCTTCTCCTTCTTCTCCTTCTTCTTCTTCTTCTCCTTCTTCTTCTTCTCCTCCTCCTTCTTCTCCTCCTCCTTCTTCTCCTCCTCCTTCTCCTCCTTCTCCTCCTCCTCCTCCTTGTGTGCGAGTGTGTGGCTTATAATTGTTTTGAGTCAGAAGTCGGCAGCTGTCAAAGTGACATATTGTCTCATTAGTCACTACCCCTACCCCTGTCAAAACAATGGGGTCGGATGCTGCTTCCCCTCCTCCATTCTATCTAATTATCTTTCTCCCTCATTCTATATCTTTCAATCTGTCTCTCTTTCTGTCTGCCTATCTCTGTCTCACAGGTACACATAAATACAAGTATACATAGTGTAAATTACCTAGGATAACCCAAGAAATCCAGACAAAGTGCTATACTCTGCTTGAAGATGTGAGTAAACGTGATGACACAGTCTTGTGGCTCTCTCTGAGACAGAGAGCTAGATGGACAGACAGGGAGCTTGACAGACAGACAAATAGACAGACAGAAATGTTTGTGTACCAGCAAAAACAAAGGGAGGCGATGGTCATGTAATATTACCCTCCTTTAGGCTCATCAAAGTCAGCTCTTATCAGATGTTATCTCCCCTTATCTTGTCACTGTCATGGGGTGGACTTTTTTTTTTCTTGCTTCAAGGGAACAATATTATTACATCTTCTTCCTCCTCCTCCTCCTCTTCTCCTCCTCCTCCTCCTCCTCCTCCTCCTCCTCCTCTTCCTCCTCCTCCTCTTCCTTCCCTCCTCCTCCTCCTCCTCCTCCTCTTCCTCCCCTCCTCCCCCTCCTCCTCCTCCATTGCTTTTGGTCTCAAACTCCTCCAAATCATGAAATTGATCTTCACTGACACTTCCATCTGTGTTAGAGCATCACTTGGGAAGAGAAGAGTCCCAGATTTGCTGGGGAATCACATATTTCTTACCACTAGACATGCTGAAAAATGACAACTGAAATGGCATTCCCACAATGCACCACTGGCTCCCCGATTTTTTTTATATGGTGCACACTGACCATGGAGACCCATTCTCTCACATGTGGGCCTAGCAGCTTTCTCCTGCTTGATTTGAAGCTGCTAGAATTTATGCGTATAAATACGTCAGAAACATTGGCTCGTAAGACGTATTTATACGTCGGAAACAGTCAAAGGGTTAACCCTTTGAGGGTCGACAGGCCCTCTCCGAAACTCGTTCTCAGGGTCGGCCAAATTTAAAAAAAAAAAAAAATTATTTTTTCTTATGAAAAGATAGAGAATCTTTTCCCGATCATAAAGACACCAAAAGTTTGAAATTTGATAGAAAACTTACGGAATTATGCTCTCGCAAAGTTAGCGGTCTCGGCGATGTTTACGCATCGGCGATTTTGCCCACTTTGAGCCCCATTTTCGGCCAATTTCACTGTACTAGTCGACAAAAAACATGAATATTTCGCTAGAACTCCATTTTTTCTATCGAATGGGTGCAAGAAACCACTCATTTATGAAATTCAACTATCCAGTACAGTGGTCAGAATTTAGCAATTTTGCCAATTTCACTCAAATTTCAAAAGATGCCAATTTCCGAATAGGGTCCAGAATAAACAAGAAAGACATTCCTGGCACTAAAATGACATTTCCTCTAGTCATTATTCACGTCTCAAGGCCACTCTTATATTCTTTTGCTTTCCACTTTGAATTTTTATTTTCACAAAAAATATAAGATTTACTGTTATGCAGACTACTGCATTAGTGTAAAAAATGGTATAAATATTATTGGTGCACTTGTGAAAGAATATTAGACTCACCAGTTGACGTGTAATGCACGCTTGGCACGATTTGTTTACTTTTGAAGTTTGGTAAAAATCGAACATTTCTGCTATTTTGAGCTCAATTTCAAGGCACCTTTCTTTGTAAAACCAGTCAAAATCATCTCTATTTCTGTAATATGTCTTCCATTCTATAAAATGAGACCAAGAAAACTAGAATACAACAATAAATACCATACGAAAATACACTGCAAAGTCGCTGATTTATTAAAAAAAAATGGTCAAAGTTTTTTTTTTCTCATTATGCACTGTGTGCTGCAGGATTTTTTTTAGACTGTGCACACTGACCACATAGACCCATTCTTTCATATGAAGGCCTACCAGCTTTCTCCCATTAGATTTGAGGCCGCTAGAATTTATGAGTACTAGTACGTCAAAAACCCCTACGCGTAAGACGTACTAGTACGACGAAAACCCTCAAAGGGTTAAGAAGGTTTAGCCGGCTGTGACAAGTTGCCTTCAGAGAGGTAATGTGAGGTTTCCAGGTTAACCGACGGTCAAAGAGAAGGCCTAGAAACCTGACTGTATCACGTTCGGGGATACGGGAGCCATAGAGATACAAAGGATGATCGGAGATAACAGAGCGTCTAGTGAAAGTAATTTGGTGAGTTTTGGTACTTGAAAATTTAAACCCATGTGTGGTGGCCCAAGTGGAAACACGGTCGACCGCATGCTGGAGAGAAACTGCAATAAGGTGACAGTCAGCGCCTGCACAAGCAATAGCGAAGTCATCAACATAGAGTGATGACCAAATATTGGGTGGAAGAACAGAGGCCAAATCATTTATAGCAAGGAGAAAAAGTGTTGTGCTTAGAACACATCCCTGAGGGACACCTTCAGCTTGGACGAAGTCCGGGGAAAGAACATTACTGACTCGAACACGGAAATGTCTGTCAGTTAAAAAGTTCTTAAGGAAGGATGGTAGATTGCCTCGGAGGCCTAAGGAATGGGCCTGGGCCAAAATATTATACCTCCAAGTTGTATCATATGCCTTCTCAAGGTCAAAAAATATGGCAATAACTGAGTGATTATTCGCAAAGGCATTACGAACATACGTATCCAAGCGTAGTAAGGGGTCTATGGTAGAACGACCCTTACGAAAGCCATATTGACTAGCAGAGAGACTGTTGTGAGTCTCTAAATACCACATTAAACGTCGATTTACGAGGCGTTCCATCACTTTGCAAACTGCACTAGTAAGAGCGATGGGGCGATAGTGGGAGGCATCATGTCCTGTAGTACCCGGTTTGCGGAAAGGGAGAACAATGGCAGATTTCCACAGCTGGGGAAGAACTCCTTGTGCCCAAATAAGATTGAAGAGGTGTAAGAGGACTACAAGGGCTGACCGATGTAAATGTTGTAACATACGAATATGAATGTCATCAGGCCCAGCTGCCGATGATTGGCAAGCTGAGAACGTTGCCTCCAGTTCTTGAAGTGTAAAAGGCACATTATACTGTTCTTCTCTGAGAGAAGAAAAGTCCAAGGGTACTAACTCTCTGGCAGACTTTGAGGAAAGAAACGAGGGGCATAGATGGAGCCCTAGGGAAATACGGACCAGATGTGTGCCAAGTTCAATGGCAACGTCGAGAGGGTTTGCTATATCAACACCAGTGACCCGTAGAACAGGAGCCGGGTCAGGAGAGTATTTACCACTCAATTTCCTCACTTTTTTCCAGACTGCACTCATAGAAGAAGCAGAGGTGATGGTGGAAACATAGTCTCGCCAACAAGTGCGTTTAGCTTCACGGATGACACGGCGAGCGATCGCACGCTTCTGCTTAAAATCAACAAGTCTCTCAGCGGTTCTATTGTACCGGTACCTGCCCCATGCAGCACGTTTCAAACGTACTGCACGAGCACAAGCAGGAGACCACCAAGGCACGCACTTCTGAGAATGCCTGCCTGAGGTTTGGGGCATAGAATGAGAAGCTGCGGTATAAACTGATGTCGAGAAGATGTGTAGGAGCTCATCAATGGAGGATGAAGAAGGAACCTCACTAAAAGCAGTGAGGTGTGAGTAAAGATCCCAATTTGCCCGATCAAATTGCCAGCGAGGGCTACGGAAAGGTGGTGAATAGGAAGGAGAAGTAAGAATGATCGGAAAATGATCGCTGTCATGTAAGTCTGGTAGAACAGACCAGGTGAAGTCTAGTGCAGTGGAGGAAGAGCAGACTGATTGATCGATGCAAGAGAGAGTATGAGTACGAGGATCAAAATGGGTGGGAGTACCCGTATTTAAAACATGGAGGGGGTGAGAGGCAAGAAAAGCCTCCAACTGCATGCCACGTGAGTCACAATGAGACCCCCCCCCCCAGAGGAAATGGTGGGCATTAAAATCACCAAGTAACAGAAGTGGTGGTGGTAAGGATGAAACAAGAAAGGCAAAGTCTGGGATAGAAAATGCTCGAGAAGGAGAGAGATATAAAGAACATATTGTAAACCACTTATTCAAGTGGATACGGGCTGCAGTGTAATGCAGCGAGGTATGGACAAATAGTTGACAGTACGGAATATCATTGCGTAGAAGAAGGGCACTTTCATTAAAGGTCCCATCTGAGAAAGGATCCGAAGAATACAATAAATTATAGCCTGAGATAGGTTGGAAAACAGCCGAGTGTAATTTTGGTTCTTGTAAGCAAGCACCAACAGGGGAAAACCTGGAAAGCAACATCTGAAGCTCACCCCGATTACCCCTGAGGCCGCGGATATTCCACTGTAAATAGGCCATGATTGGTGATGAAGAAAATATCAGGAATCTGTAGGTAAAGGCACCTACGGACTAGAGGGGTTAGAAAAGTCAACGTGTGGTGGCATTGGAAGATGTTCAAGTAGCGAAGGAACGGAGCGTTGCGAAGAATGGGGTTGTGAAGATGGAGGAGAGGGAAGAGAAGGAACAGGAAGTGAATCAGTGTCCATTGAAGGTTTAGTCTCTGCAATATATTCTGAAATGGCTTCAAGTGTTTCTGAATTCAAAGATGTATGGGAGACCATATTGGAGATAGGAGGAGGAGGGTGAGTAAAGATTGGGACAGTAATGGACTGTACCAAAGTAGAGGGGGAGGGAAAAGTGTAAGGGACTGGAGATGAAGTGTGGGGGGGGGGGATAGAAGAGGCAGAAACCTGGGAGGTGACAGAAGAGGGAGAAACTTGGGAGGGGACGGGGGTGGAAGGCATAGTACGAGGAGGAGGGTGAATCTCCACACTTGTAATAGAGCCAGAGAGAGGGGAAGAACTAGGTACAGAGACTGGAAAGGTAAAGTGTGGAGGTGGAAGAAGGGAAGGAAGGGGCAAAGAAGATTTGAGCAATGTGGATTTTTTGGACTTCTGAGTAGAGGGGCGATTGGTATTAGGTGTCGTACGAGGTCTTGTCGATACTGGGGCTTGAGGAAGGACGCGAAGATGTGAGAACAGACTGAGTTGTAGTCGGGACGTCAGAGCCAAGGACAGCAAAAGGATTAGATGCCGTAGTGGCTATGGGAGGGGTAACAACAGAGGAGGCTGCAGAAGATGGGACCCCAGAAGTGGGGGGACGTTTGGAAACACGAGAATAAGAAACACGGGGTAGTCTCCCTTGGAGGCGGAGATGAGTAACTGCCATAGCATAAGGGAGACCTTCTGCCTCTTTGAGGCAACGGATTTCACGTTCATTTAAGTAGACCTGGCAACGGCAGGAGTACGAAGGGTGAGCTTCATTACAATTAAGGCAAGATGGAGGTTGACTGCAAGATGTATTAGAATGGTCGTCGGCACCACAGACTGGGCATTCGGCCATAGATCTGCAATATTTCGCTGGGTGACCAAAACGCCAGCAATTTCTACATTGTTGCGGTGTAGGTATCACCTTTCGAACTTGTAACCGATGTCCCGCAACATATACAGAGGACGGGAGTTCTCGGCTGTCAAAAGTTAAACGAGCCACATTGCAAGGGTAACGTCTCCGCCCCCGGGCAGGAAGGACATAAGTGTCTACTTTGAGGATTGGGAGATCCTGGAGTTCCAGCTGTTCAAAAATGTCATTGCCACATGACTGGAACTTCTGTTGGACTATGGTATGGGGCAGAATGACAGTACCACTACAAGAATTGAGAGAAAGATGTTTTTCAATAGTGATAGGAGTAGTATCGATATTCAAAAGGAGAGAAAGATCATGAGCTTGGGTAGCATTCTGGACAGTGACGATGCGCGTACCGCTCTTGAGAGCGTGAAATTAAATATCTCTGCCAACATGACGCAGGAGCGCTTTGGCAATACTATGGTCAGAAAGGTAGGCAGAAGAAGAAGTTGGTCTTAAAGTAAAGAATTTAGTCCATTGTGTGGTCCGAAACTGAGCGTGGAGAGGGAGTGCTTGACATGTCGGTCTTTTCCGAGTAGAATGGGAAGGTAACGACGGAGCATCATCAGGAGATTGACGTTGGCGTTTAGGAGTAGGACCGGAGTTGGTCCAGCATGAAATGGGTGGGCGATTCGAAAATTGCCGTACCGTAGAGGGAGAAGCCGGAAGCATAGTCAAAGGAGAGCGGAGTTCAGACAAATCGAAGGAGTCAGTCGAAGCCCCGGTACCTGAAGCGGGTGAGGAAACAGCACCAGCAAGAGGTACAGGGGCATCAGGAGTGTCCGAAGAGTGGTCTAAACACAAGGCAGGGTCAGAATGGGGTGCGGTATCAAGAAGGGGCCCGGGGGTAGTGGTTTCATGGACTAGGGCTGCCATGGTTAGGTTACTCCTTTGCTTTTTGTTTTTAAGAAAAAAAAAGAAAGAAGAAAAAATAAAAATAAAAAAAGAATAGAAAAAGGGGGGAGCGGGGAAGAATAGTTCTCAGGAGGAATGAAAGGGCCGGAAATCTCCCTCCGCGCCCAAGAGGACCTCAACACCACTAGTAGCGCAGATGCAGCATGGAACCCGTGCCATACCCTACCCTTCATGCCAGTAAACCAGCAATCCGGGATAGCAACCTCACATCTGCCGAGCTACCTCGGTGGACAAAAGAGAGGGCGGCCGGATATCCGCCACAAAGCATACCTCCTTCGGCCACCACCCCCGGAATCCGAAAGGTGGCTTCCAGAGATACACCCGTCGCCCAAAAGACACCCCAAGCTACTCCGGGATACCGGAGAGGGATCGGGACATCCCCAGGCAATCCAGATTCCACGGCAAACTATGCCACCGCCAAGAACCTCAACGGAATGGGATGGACCCCGGTGTCCTTTCCCCTACCTAGGAACTAGCGCGCCTGTGGGAGAAATCCCGAAGGCCAAAAAGAGGAAGGGCAAAAGGGAGGGGTGAGGAGGAGGAGGAGGAATGGAAAAAGGGGAGGATGGGATAGGGGAGGGGAGAATGGGGGGTAATTAGGTTCGGTCTGAGGAAGAAGACCGACAGGGCTAATTCCTCAGACCAAGAGCCTCTTCACCACGCCAAGGAGCCCCCATTGAAGAGGAGATACAAGATATAGCAATTAAAAGATCAAAACACAATTAACAATCACAAGCGTGTAGCAGAGAAGTTGGACTGGACACGTATGAAGTACAAATGCTTTTAATGATGGGGTGGTGTTGGGGAGGAGGGGGTGGCTGGGGACGGCAGGAGGTCTCCTCGTTGAACCACAACAAGGCGGCCGCTTGAGGAAAAGGGAAGTTTTTTTCCCTCCCCGCTCTCTGAACCGTGTTAAATTCATCATACGACATGTTACATAAAATTGTGCTGCAATTCTTCAATCATGCTATACCCAAATCATGCCAAATACTCGCGCTAAATGATGGTCTACTGTACCAGAATTGTTTCCCTTTATTTAGGGCATACGTTATAGAACATTCTGGCAGGATGACATTACCAATGGTATCAAAATTGAAAGGATGTTACACATTGGTTATTATCGAGGTTTTTTATATTTTCTGGGTATCTCCTGCAAGTAGCAGTGTATCTGAAGCTCGCTCATAACTCAGATTTGGCTCACAACTCAAAGCAAAAAATCAACCGAGCGATGGCTCGTAACTCGGAAAACTCATAAGTTGGGGCACTCTCAAGTCGGTGACCTTAGCCACATACGTACTATTGTCTGGAAATACACCTACCATCCGACTTACAACCTGCTCAATATACGCCCACTCGACTCATGACTGTGCATCTGGCAGTTGGGCTGGGCCAGCTGATGCATACCACTGTACGATATTTGACGATACTCGCGACGGCAATGCGCCATGCAGGCAGCATCAGTTTGATTTGCCCTGACCTATCAGCAGCATCATACTGTATTAACTGGACAGTAAATTTCATCATGGCTCCTAAGAGGAAGTCTGAACCTTGCACTGGAGATTGTGGTAAGAAGGCAAGAAAGGATCTTACTCTCGAACTCTCTCTTTGTTTTCAATGCTGCACATAAACCTGTCTGTCTATATCTGCATCTATCTAGATCTGCTTATCTGTCTTTGTCTTCCTGTGTGTGCGTATCTGTCTGCTTGTGTCTGAGAACCGCTCATGAACCAACAGGTATTACACACAAAGCAGTCGTCACATCTTCAATATGACGCTAATATCAGCTCTACGGCTTATTTATCTATCACAATTCATCTAATGACAAACAATATAAATAACAAAAACCTGATATACACTCTAGCATGAATAAAATATGAACTTAACTGCTTTAAACTCCACATCTTGCACCTGTGCTGGCATGTAGGTACACAAAATCATTAAGAATGTGTTACTGGTCTTGAAGATTCCAAACTTTTCATCTTATTATTGCACTATTCTAGTCTTGAGTTAATTGCCCAATCTATTTTAAACTTTTTATTATTGCCCTTATTATTTGTAAAGTTTATTACCCAATTTTATTATATACTTTTTTATAATTGCCCTATTCTATTGTAGACATTATCACCCAACTTTATTTTACTTAACCTTTTGTTACCAATTTTTAAGCTTGTATATTCGACTCCAACTTTAACATTATCCTGTGTACCACCTTACCATCATATTATAACCAAGTCATTGCTATTTTTATTTTTTTATTATTTTATTTTATTTTGCTACCTCAACCTGTGTATTTTGTCTTGTCAAATTAAATTTAGTTATACTCAAGTTCTTGTTAACAACTTATATTAGACCTTAGTGCAATTACAAGTGAGAGTCTTGTGCCATTGTAAACTAGTATTTTTTATATTATTAGATTAAACCTAGTTGTACTTTAGCTCATTCTAGCTCAATACATATTATTATTATTATCATTATAATCAAGGGGGAAGCGCTAAACCCATAGGATTATACAGCGCCCGGGGGGGGGGGGGATGTGGAAGGCATTCAGGCTTAATTTGGGGAACTGGAGCACAGATCCAATTCTCTAAATCAAGAGCCCCTCACGAACATCAAGGAACTTTCCATGAGGGGAGCTCAATACATAGACAACACCAAATTCATTATATTAGACCTTAGTGCAATTACAAGTGAGAGTCTAGTGCTATTTGTATTTTTATATTTTTAGTTTATACTTAATTGTACTTTACCTCACTCTAGCACAACACACAGACAATATCAACTCCATTATGTTTATTAGTGACCATACTCTATATGACCAAAGTGCTTTAGCTATATACTCGTCCAAACTTCCCACTACTACAGATATCAGTATTAGAACTCACCGCACAATACAGGATATAAATAACCACTATTTAAACCTGGAAGATGAATGATCACGTCGACCCTGATATAAACCTCCACAATATAACACCCAATCAAAACCTACTGGAAAGTAACTGCCTTTATTACACAGCATCACAAGCCAGCACTATCCTAAACAGTGACAAAAGTCTGTCAGTTCTTAACTACAACATCAGGTCCTTAAGCAAACACTATGACCTCCTGGCACTCCTTGAATCGCTAAAGACTCCCTTCTCCTGCATTATTCTTACTGAGACCTGGCTTAAGCAGGACACAAGAGATATCTACCCACTACCAGGATACACAGCAATCCACAACTGCAGAACAAACCAAGTTGAGGTGGTATTGCAATCTATTACTCCAACCAACTATCTTGTATTAGCACCACTTACTTTAGTGATAAATATGGGGAATACATTTTTGCTAATTTTACTGTAAAAAACCTTAAGACGCCTATAACAATCGGTGCCATTTACCGGATACCCCACACAAACATCCCAAATTTCAGTGAGAAATTAAAGGCACTAATAACAAACAGACAAATGAACAAGCACCACCTTCTCTTAGCTGGAGACTTCAATATCAACCTTGGCCTACTAGATGATCAGCCTGTAACTGATTTCATCAACAATATGAACAACACACTTCTCATACCAACAATAACTAAACCAACCAGGCTCGCTGAGACGAGTGCAACCATAATAAACCACATACGGACCAATATACTAGCCCCCCTTAAATCAGGGATAATCACAGACAGCACTACAGACCACTACCCTACCTTCCTCTTAACAAACATTAGTAAACCACCACTGGAATACAACAAAGTTTCATTTAGACTCCATGACGAGGCCTCAATAAGGAAGTTCACAGCAGACCTAGAGACTGTTGACTGGCCTACAGAATTTTCCAAGTCCAATGGTATTGACGAATGGACAGACATTTTTCTTAACAAATTACTTAGACTATACAACAAACACTATCCTATAAAAACGAAACAGATCACGAATAAACGGCTCGGTTGCCCATGGCTAACCAGCACCATTCTGAAATCCATTGATAAGAAACACCAATATGAAAAGCAATACAGACAGGGCTTAATGCACAAAGATATTCTTAAAACACTATTCATCAGTTCTCACCAAAGTAATAAAGAAAGCCAAACAACTATACTACTCCAGCAGATTCACTGACACAAGAGGAGATATAAAAAAAGACCTGGAAAACACTCAGATTCTGGGCACCCACAAACAAAAAAAACAAGAATATTGTCCTAACTAAACCTAACGAAACACCACTGCATCCCACTGAAACAACTAACAAGATAAACGACTTCTTCTCAACCATAGGATCTAATCTTGCCAGTAAAATCCAACGCCCATGCCTGGGACTATCTAGATGGGAATTTCCCAAATTCCTTCTATCTTGTACCAACTGAGCCCACCGAAGTCACTGACATTATAAAGTCACTTAAAAATAACTCGGGGAACATGGCTCATGTCCCACCATTATTGTACAAGCGAGCAGCCCATGTCCTTTCGCATGCTACTTCATTACTTTTTAATAAACACGTCACTAGAAACTAGCACCTTCCTGAAACTACTCAAGACAGCAAGAGTTACACCAATACATAAAGGTGGTGACCCTACAGATGTAAACAACTATAGGCCAATATCAAACTTACCATTGCTATCCAAAATCTTTGAGAAACTCGTGCACAGGAGACTGTATTCATTTATAACGGCACAAAACATACTCAACCTCTGCCAATTTGATTTCAGGAAAAATAAAAGCACTAATGATGCAATTGTAAAAATGCTAGATCTGCATTACACAGCATTGGAAAACAAGGAATATCCACTAGGAATTTTTATTGACCTAAGAAAAGCTTTTGACACAGTAGACCACGGCATCCTACTCCACAAACTTGACCATTATGGTATAAGAGGCCATGCGCTTGCATATTTCAAATCCTACCTTACTAATAGGTATCAGTATGTCACCATTAAAGACACGGCATCATCAACACGGCCACTTGATACTGGAGTTCCACAGGGAAGTGTCCTTGGACCCCTGCTCTTTCTCATTTACATTAATGATCTTCCAAATGTATCCCAACACCTGAAACACATTCTCTTTGCTGACGACACGACTTATGTCATCTTTCACCTTAATCTTGCCACCCTCACCACCATTGTTAATGAGGAGCTGCTCAAAATATCAACTTGGATGACAGCCAATAAACTTACACTTAACACTGACAAAACCTACTATATTATACAGTGGACCCCCGCATAACGATTACCTCCGAATGTAACCAATTATGTAAATGTATTTATGTAAGTGCGTTCGTACGTGTATGTTTGGGGGTCTGAAATGGACTAATCTACTTCACAATATTTCTTATGGGAACAAATTCGGTCGGTACTGGCACCTGAACATACTTCTGGAGTGAAAAAATATCGTTAACCGGGGGTCCACTGTATTTGGTAGCAGAGCAGGTGATGCAGAACTAAACATTAAGATTGGCAGCACTCTAATTGCCAGACATAATGAGGGCAAATTCCTAGGCCTATACCTCGACAACAACCTGAATTTCAGCACCCATATGCAACACATATCGAAAAAAGTATCCAAAACAGTTGGGATCATCTCCAAGATACCATACTACGTGCTGCAAAATGCCCTTCTCACACTATACCATTCACTCATTTATCCATACCTCACCAATGCAATTTGTGCTTGGGGATCAACTGCATCAATACACCTAAAGCCAATAACTCAACAAAAAGCCACAGTAAGAATAATCACTAAATCCCATCCCTGGCAACCCCCCCCCCCCCCACTCTTCATAGATCTAAACTTACTCCCTGTTCAGAACATCCACACTTACTACTGTGCAATCTACATATACAGGACCTTAAATTCCAATATTAACCTTGACCTAGTGCTTTCTTGATAGTTGTGACAGGACCCACAAGCATAACACCAGACACAAACATCTCTACGACATTCCCCGTGTCCGACTAAATCTATACAAAAATTCAATGTATGTCAAAGGCCCTAAAATCTGGAACACCCTACCTGAAAACTCTAGAACTGCAGACACATTCATCACCTTCAAAACTACCGTTAGAAAACATCTCACGGATACACTCCGTCAACTAACTACATAAAAACCACCTGGTGGTTCACACTTACACTTACACCCATTTGACTATAAGCACAGAAATACGTATCTTAATCTTAAAATAATGATTCTTAACTAGTCATACTCCAATATAGAAACTATGTATTGTGCCAAAACAAAGCATTCACATTGCTAAACTCACAAACTAGTATTTAGTCACTTAGTATTTAGTCAACTTACTCCACAATTTGTAATAATTTAGGGTTAAGAATTAATCTAAGTTTGCCCGAAAGGCCTAGCCTTGCTAGATGTTCTAATGGCCCCCTCTGTAATTAGTATTTTATTACATGTAACCCACACAATAACCAAAATCTGTAAACCCCGCATTGTAATCCCTATAGAGAATAAACTTTGATTTGATTTGATTTGATAATAACACAATAATCACACTGAGGCACATTAAATGTATATAAAACATTAACATAGACATTTTGCTTAATCCATCTATGATTTTTTTTTTCAAAATTATATAATAAACACATTACGTAACATAAATTAATAAATATGAAATGTTTTTCCAGTCGGCTTGACAGAGTGAACATAAACCATCTGTGTCCGGGCTGATAACAACAACTTGCTTGTTTACAAAACTCGCGAACCTTCTACACTCATTCTCCCTCTCGTTTATTCATTTAATCTTGTTTACTCGCCTCTCACTCTACATTAAGACTACAGATATTTTAAGGTAAGTAATGAGTGAACACTTATATTTTAATAATAATATTATTTATTAATACATATGTATTGTAATAATAATAATTATTATTGTTAATTTAGGAAACTGAAGCACAGATCTACTGTATAGACTGTCTTGATTTTTTTTTGGGCTATCCTGGGTAGTGTAGTGTAGTGTAAAGCACCCTTCTGGCAAGACAGTGATGGAGTGAATGATGGTGAAAGTTTTTCTTTTTTGGGCCACCCTGCCTTGGTGGGAATCAGCCAGTGTGATAATAAATAATAATAATCCTGGGTAACTTACACTATGTATGATAACTTTACTTACGTGTACCTGTGAGAGAGAGAGAGCCAAATTCAGTCAGCCAGACAGCCAACCAATCGCCCACCCACCTGGCGTGATAGCCAGCCAGCCAGCTGAATACATATTACAAGTTCCAGAGTCATTTCTCTTTACTTGGGGCATAGGTTGTAGGACATGCTGGCAGGATGACACTACCAGTGGTATTCTCCCATTCCACCGTGTCGACAATACTTAAAGATAACAGTAACATACGATACTGCACGAGATCTAAAATTTACAACAGTCCACTACCATGTATAATATGTATACAGTACATAATGATTAAAATATATCAATAGTATATTATGGTAAAAAGAATGAAATAATGATTGTACATTACAGTACTATGTAGGTAGTTAATATAGCAAAGGTTTGACATTATGCCCAACCCAGTATGTCGGCAATTTTCAAAGGTTCGACTTATGTCCATTTTGACTTACAACCAGTTGGTCTGAACCAAGCTTGGTCATAAGTCAGATGGTACTTGTATATACAAAGTGTTTATAGGTCACAGCAATGCTTTAGAAATGCTGGAGTACATATGAAACTCCTTGAAGCATGGTGTAAGAAGAGTCACTCCACTGCTGGCAGTGGAGTGACACTTGATGATCTTGCACTGCCTTGGCTTTATCTGTTTTCACTGTTACATATAAACATATCTGTATCTATCTGTCTCTGCTTGTGTCTTTCTGTCTGCCTGGAGCACTATGCATGTGAATGTAGATCTGTTTGGACAGTTTAAGGGTTAATATAGGAGACAAAATATACACAAGACTTTACAAATGCTGAACTTTTATTAGCCAACAATGGCAGTTGCTGGAAGAAAAGCATGAAATGAAAACTGACAATATATTCCTTTTACAAGATCTGAAATGGCACACAGTACAAGCCATTATAAACAAATAAGTAATGGTACCAATGCTGGCTAAAAAAAAGACAGATTCTTCCTCGAAGGAATAAAATACTGAAGATGTGAATATTAGCAGCATTCTTTTATTAAAAACTGACTTTCTTTTTTATCAATAATGAATTACAAATTACTTACCCATATGCAACAGTTATCTGAATTACATATACAGTGTACTATTACACATACTCCTTTACCTATGTAAAAAAGTATCAATACATTTAAAAAAAAAATTATGCAGTATCCATTTCTTCCACAGTGACTTTTTTGACAGTTTCTGCCACAATCTGAATGGGCCGAACTGTGGTGGAAAGAACTTCTGTTGTCCCACGTTTATATTCATACTTGCCCTGTCTGAAAAAAAAAAAATTATTTCCACTTTATTTTCTTTTACCTAAACAATTTTTTTTTTTAACAAGTCAGCCATCTCCCACCAAGGCAGGGTGACCCAAACAAGAAAGAATATCCCCAAAAAGAAAATACTTTCATCACTCAACGCTTACACCTCACTCACACAATCACTGTTTTTGTAGAGGTACTCAGAACACAACAGTTTAGAAGCATATATATACCTATAAAGATACACAACATATCTCTCCAAACTGCCAATATCCCGAACCCCTCCTTTAGAGTGCAGGCATTGTACTTGCATTTCCCACCCCTATAAGAGTGTTGGTACTCTATACTTTCATACATTCCCTTCTTTGCCTCCATAGATAACGTTTTTTTTGTCTCCACATATACCTCAATGCAACACTCACCTTTTCTCCCTCATCAATTCTATGATTAACCTCATCCTTCATAAATCCATCCGCCGACACGTCAACTCCCAAGTATCTGAAAACATTCCCTTCTTCCATACTCCTCCTCCCCAATTTGATATCCAATTTTTCTTTATCTAAATCATTTGATACCCTCATCACCTTACTCTTTTCTATGTTCACTTTCAACTTTCTACCTTTACACACATTCTCAAACTCATCCACTAACCTTTGCAATTTTTCTTTAGAATCTCCCATGAGCACAGTATCATCAGCAAAAAGCAACTGTGTCAATTCCCATTTTGTATTTGATTCCCCATAATTTAATTCCACCCCTCTCCTGAACACCCTAGCATTTACTTCTTTTACAACCCCATCTATAAATATATTAAACAACCATGGTGACATTACACATCCCTGTCTAAGACCTACTTTTACTGGGAAGTAGTCTCTCTCTCTCTTCCACACACAATATCCTGAGCCTCACTATCCTCATAAAAACTCTTTACAGCATTTAGTAACTTACCACCTACTCCATATACTTGCAACATCTGCCACATTGCTCCCCTATCCACTATCATATGCCTTTTCTAAATCCATAAATGCAATAAAAACTTCCGTACCTTTATCTAAATACTGTTCACATATATGCCTCAATGTAAACACTTTATCTACACATCCCCTACCCACTCTGAAACCTCCTTGCTCATCCGCAATCCTACTCTCTGTCTTACCTCTAATTCTTTCAATTATAACCCTACCGTACACTTTTCCTGGTATACTCAGTAAACTTATTCCTCTATAATTTTTACAATCTCTTTTGTCCAACTTTCCTTCATATAAAGGGATTATACATGCTCTCTGCCAATCCCTAGGTACCTTCCCCTCTTTCATACATTTATTAAACAAAAATACCAACCACTCCAACACTATATCCCCCCCCTGCTTTTAACATTTCTGTCATGATCCCATCAGTTCCAGCTGTTTTACCCCCTTTCATTCTACGTAATGCTTCACGCACCTCCCCCACACATGCATCCTGTTCTTCTTCACTCCTAAAAGATGGTATACCTCACTGGCCAGTGCATGAAATTACCGCTTCCCTTTCTTCGTAGACATTTAAAAGTTCCTCAATATATTCTCGCCATCTACCCAAAACCTCCATCTCCCCATCTACTAACTCCCCTACTCTGTTTTTAACTAACAAATCCATTCGTTCTCTAGGCTTTCTTAACTTGTTTAACTCGCTCCAAAATTTTTTCTTTTCATTAAAATTCCTTGACAGTGCCTCTCCCACTCTATCATCTGCTCTCCTTTTGCACTCTCTCCACCTTTCTTTTACTCTCCATATACCCTACCCTTCGTATAACACTTCTGCTTTGTAAAAACCTCTCATAAGCTAACTTTTTCTCTTTTATCACACCCTTTACTTCATCATTCCACCAATCACTCCTCATTCCTCCTGCACCCACTCTCCTATAACCACAAACTTCTGCCCCACTTTCTAATACTGCATTTTTAAAACTATTCCAACCCTCTTCAACCCTCCCACTACTCATACATGCACCAGCCCACCTTTCTGCCAATAGTTGCTTATATCTCGCTCGAACTTCCTTCTCCCTTAGTTTATACACTTTCACCTCCCTCTTGCTTGTTGCCATTTTCCTCTTTTCCCACCTACCTCTTACTCTAACTGTAGCTACAACTAAATAATGATCCGATACATCAGTTGCCCCTCTATAAACATGTACATCCTGGAGCCTACCCATCAACCTTTTATCCACCAATACATAATCTAACAAACTACTTTCATTACGTGCTACATCATACCTTGTATATTTATTTATCCTCTTCTTCATAAAATATGCTTTACTTATTACCAAACCTCTTTTTACACATATCTTAATTAAACGCTCCCCATTTTCATTTACCCCTGGCACCCCAAAATTACCTACTACTCCCTCTACAACATTTTTACCCACTTTAGCATTGAAATCCCCAACCACCATTACTCTCACACTTGGTTCAAAACTTCCCACACATTCACTCAACATTTCCCAAAATCTCTCTCTCTCTCCTCTACACTTCTTTTCTCCAGGTGCATATACGCTTACTATAACCCACTTTTCACATCCAACCTTTATTTTACTCCACATAATCCTTGAATTAATACATTTGTAGTCCCTCTTTTCCTGCCATAACTTATCCTTCAACATCATTGCTACTCCTTCAGCTCTAACTCTATTTGAAACCCCTGACCTAATCCCATTTATTCCTCTCCACTGAAACTCTCCCACCCCCTTCAGCTTTGTTTCACTTAAAGCCAGGACATCCAGCTTCTTCTCATTCATAACATCCACAATCATCTCTTTCCTATCATTTGCACAACATCCACGCACATTCAGACTTCCCACTTCGACAATTTTCTTCTTATTCTTTTTAGTAATTTTTACAGGAAAAGGGGTTACTAGCCCATTGTTCCTGGCATTTTAATTGACTTTTACAACACACATGGCTTACGGAGGAAAGATTCTTATTCCACTTCCCCATGGATATAAAAGGAAAAGTAGTAAGACCAAGAACTATTAAGATAAATCATAGAAAACTCAGAAATAGGCCATCCAATTCATTCTAATGAGGGCACTAGAGCACTCCAGGATGATTTGAATAGACTGATGCAATGGTCAGAGAAGTGGCAGATGCAGTTTAATATTGGCAAATGCAAAGTTCTAAATGTTGGACAGGTAAATAACCATGCCACATATAAACTAAATAATGTAGATCTTAATACTACCGATTGCAAAAAGGATTTAGGAGTTCTGGTTAGCAGTAATTTAAAACCAAGACAACAGTGCATTAGTGTTCGCAATAAAGCTAACAGAATTCTTGGCTTCATATCTAGAAGTATAAATAATAGAAAGTCCTCAGGTTGTTCTTCAACTCTATATATCCTTGGTTAGGCCTCATTTAGACTATGCTGCTCAGTTCTGGTCATCGTATTACAGAATGGATATAAATGCTCTGGAAAACGTACAGAGGAGGATGACAAAGATGATCCCATGTATCAGAAATCTTCCCTATGAGGATAGACTGAGGGCCCTGAATCTGCACTCTCTCGAAAGGCGTAGAATTAGATAATATGATCGAGGTGTATAAATGGAAAACAGTAATAAATAAAGGGGATGTAAATAGCGTGCTGAAAATTTCCAGCCAAGACAGGACTCGCAGCAATGGTTTCAAGTTGGAAAAAATTCAGATTCAGAAAGGATATAGGAAAGCACTGGTTTAGTAATAGAGTTGTGGATTTACCTGGAGTTTACCTGGAGAGAGTCCGGGGGTCAATGCCCCTGCGGCCCGGTCTGTGACCAGCGAGTGGAACAAACTCCCGAGTACAGTTATTCAGGCTAAAACGTTGTGTAGTTTAAAAATAGGTTAGATAAATACATGAGTGGGTGTGGGTGGGTGTGAGTTGGACCTGACTAGCTTGTGCTGCTGGGTCCGGTGCAGTGCTCCATCCTTGAGTGGAGATGATCAGACTGGGTGGGTCATTGGGTTAATCCAGGGGGGGGGGGGGGTTCATTGGTCTAATCCGGGGGGGGGGGGGCCGACATGGGCCTGCTCCGCATGGGTCAGTAGGCCTGTTGCAGTGTTCCTTCTTTCTTATGTTATGTATAAATAAACATGTACATGTATGTGTAGTGTGACTTAAGTGTAAGTAGAAGTAGCAACACGTACCTGTAATCTTGCATATTTATGAGACAGACAAAAGACACCAGCAATCCTACCATCATGTAAAACAATTACAGGCTTTCGTTTCACACTCTCCTGGCAGGACGGTAGTACCCCCCTGGGTGGTTGCTGTATACCAACCTACTACTACTAAAATATATATATACTACAATTTTTTTTTTTTTTTCAACAAGTCGGTTGTCTCCCACCGAGGCAGGGTGACCCAAAAAAGAAAGAAAATCCCCAAAAAGAAAATACTTTCATCATCATTCAACACTTTCACCACACTCACACATTATCACTGCTTTTGCAGAGGTGCTCAGAATACAACAGTTTAGAAGCATATACGTATAAAGATACACAACATATCCCTCCAAACTGCCAATATCCCAAACCCCTCCTTTAAAGTGCAGGCATTGTACTTCCCATTTCCAGGACTCGAGTCCGACTATATGAAAATAACTGGTTTCCCTGAATCCCTTCACTAAATATTACCCTGCTCACACTCCAACAGATCGTCAGGTCCCAAGTATCATTCGTCTCCATTCACTCTTATCTAACACGCTCATGCACGCTTGCTGGAAGTCCAAGCCCCTCGCCCACAAAACCTCCTTTACCCCCACTTTCCAACCTTTTCGAGGACGACCCCTACCCCTCTTTCCTTCCCCTATAGATTTATATGCTTTCCATGTCATTCTACTTTGATTCATTCTCTCTAAATGACCAAACCACCTCAACAACCCCTCTTCTGCCCTCTGACTAATGCTTTTATTAACTCCACACCTTCTCCTAATTTCCACACTCCGAATTTTCTGCATAATATTTACACCACACATTGCCCTTAGACAGGACATCTCCACTGCCTCCAACCGTCTCCTCGCTGCTGCATTTACCACCCAAGCTTCACATCCATATAAGAGTGTTGGTACTACTATACTTTCATACATTCCCTTCTTTGCTTCCATAGATAACGTTTTTTGACTCCACATATACCTCAACGCACCACTCACCTTTTTTCCCTCATCAATTCTATGATTAACCTCATCCTTCATAAATCCATCCGCCGACACGTCAACTCCCAAGTATCTGAAAACATTCACTTCTTCCATACTCCTCCTCCCCAATTTGATATCCAATTTTTCTTTATCTAAATCATTTGATACCCTCATCACCTTACTCTTTTCTATGTTCACTTTCAACTTTCTACCTTTACACACATTCTCAAACTCATCCACTAACCTTTGCAATTTTTCTTTAGAATCTCCCATAAGCACAGTATCATCAGCAAAAAGTAACTGTGTCAATTCCCATTTTGAATTTGATTCCCCATAATTTAATCCCAACCCTAGCACACCCTAGCATTTACTTCTTTTACAACCCCATCTATAAATATATTAAAGAACCATGGTGACATTACACATCCCTGTCTAAGACCTACTTTTACCGGGAAGTAGTCTCTCTCTCTTCTACACACCCTAACCTGAGCCTCACTATCCTCATAAAAGCTCTTTACAGCATTTAGTAACTTACCACTTATTCCATATACTTGCAACATGTGCCACATTGCTCCTCTATCCACTCTATCATATACATGTATACATAATAAATTTAGACAAGAAGCTCACATTATAGTGAGAGTTCAAGGAAGGACACCTTGCAAAGTATCTTTTACCTCACAACACTAAGGTATTTCACAATGAATGACCAAGTGGGCAGAGATAAGTTTTGGACAACATTACAATATAAATGAAGTAGGTAACTGGCAAATGATGACTAGAAAAGTTATATGTGCAATACAAGAATAAGAAAAAGTTTTGCAGTAAGACTGATAGGTTGAGAAGCCCTAGGAAATAAATGAATTTGGCAGTTGGAAAGATTGGGTAGGTGGTGGTACTGGGAAAATGGAGGGAATATTTTTAAGTGTGTGTGAGCATGTTTGATAGGAGTGAATGGAGATGAATGGTTTTTGGGGCCTGACGAGCTGTTGGAGTGTGAGCAGGGTAATATTTTGTGAAGGGATTCAGGAAAACCAGTTAGCCAAACTTGACTTCTGGAGGTGGGAAGTACAATGCCTGCACTTTAGAAGAGGGGTTAGGGATATTGACTGTTTGGAGTGACATCTAAACTGTCATATCCAAGTGCCTCTGTACAGACAGTAATTATGTATGAATGATTGTGAAAGTGTTGAACGATGATGAAAGTTTCTTTCTTTCTTTCTTTTTGGGTCACCCTGCCTCGGTGGGAAATGGCCAACATAAAAAAAAAAAAAAAAAAAGAGCAGTGATTACATGCGTTGAGCATGGAGGTATAACATCTTGTAGGAGTAAGAAAAGCCAGATGTAAGTATACCTGGAGAAGGTTTCAGGAGTCAACACCCCCATGACCCTGTCTGAGACCAGGCCTCATGGTGAATCAGGGTCTGATCAGCCAGGCTGTTACTGCTGGCCGCGCACAAACTGACATACGAACCACAGCCTGGCTGGTCAGGTACTGACTTTAGGTGCCTGTCCGGTGCCTTCTTGAAGACAGCCAGGGGTCGATTTCATAAGGAGTGATTTTCATGTGCAAGTTTGGTACTAATCCCTCTAGGATTTTCCAAGTGTATATTATCATGTATCTCTCATCTGCATTCCAGGTACAGGTCCGCCATCACAAATCCGGCAATCAGTTATTTGGTTCCTTCAGTTATTCGGCACTAATTTTGGCTAGCATAATTTAAAATTTCCATGGTCGCCACACCAACCTGCTGGTACTGTTTGGTGGCGCTACTTGCTGCGTAAGTCATTCCAATTTCTTTTTCTCCATTTATTGTTTTAACCTGCTTACTTTTAGCCCTAGCCATGGTTCCAATGAATAAAAGAAATGCTTCTCATTATGTAAAGCACCTACAGAGTACATTGTCCATTAAGGATAAGGTGGCTTTGAAGCCACTGTCAGTTGTCATGGGCTCAGTCTCATGAAGCAGGAGAATATGCTTTATTATTATGCTAATATCAACACTACAGCTTATTTGCCTATCACAATTGATCTAATATGAAATAAGAAACAATATAAATAACATAAAACATGTTAAATACTCCAGAATGAATAATATTTGGCATAACACTGACCAGTTCAACAGAGTTATGAAGAGGATATGGTAAACAAATACCATTCTCCTATCCTTGTCTTGGGGGCTTATATTAGAGAAAACGGAGTATAGCACAGGGGTAACTGTGATATACACTCGTACTCCACCATAAACATGAAACAAAAAAGTTATTTTCTCTATAGATTATCTCACACAGCAGCATATGTGTAGAGAACCTAGGATAACCCCAAAAACGTCAACGTGGCTTATTTTTAGTACCTGGCTTGGGTTAGCCATATATATTTTTTGGTAAATATTCGATTCCCAGCTAGGGTAGAAACATTAGGCGTGTTTCTTTACACCTGTTGTCTATGTTTACCCATCAGTAAATGGGTACCTGGGTGTTAGCCGACTAGTGTGGGTGTTATCCTGGGACACTGACCTAATTTTCTTGAAATACTCAGCATAACAAGTGCCTTTTTATACAGTAGTATGTCACTGATGTCAGCAAGGCCTGTATACCTTGTACATGTACGTGTAGTAAATAAAGATATTATATATTATTATTATTATTGTTATTATTTCCTCAGTTGTTTGTTGGGTTATCTTATTCAAACTTGGGCAATGTATGATGGAAAGATACTTCACGTACACCAAAAATGAAAGAAGTCAGACCATAAATAGCGGAGTTCACTTCTCAGCCATTAGCGGCCGCTTAGCAGTATATTTTTGTATGGTTGTTATGGTTATATTCGCATTTTTTCAGTCTCATTTGATAGAATGAAAGATATATTACAGAAATAGAAATGATTTTGATTGCTTTCATGACGAAAAGTACCTTGAAATTGCGCTCACAGTAGCGAAAATGTTCTATTCTTTAGCGAATATCAAGAGTAAACAAATGACGTCACCGTCCAATACCTGTCCACCTGCCAGTCTAAATTCCAGTACGGAGTCAAGAATGGACTGACATTATTTGTACAATTATTACAAAAATGCAGTAGTCTGCATAACAGTAAATCTTCTATTTTTTTTTTTTTTTTTGTGAATAAAAATTCCAAATGGTAAGCAAGAGTAATATAAGAGGTGCCTGTAGCCATGACTAATGAACAGAGAAAATGTTATTTTAGTGCCAGGAATATCTGCATTGTTTATTCTGGACCCTATTTTGAAATTGGCATCTGTTGAAATTTGTGTGAAATCGACCAAATTGCCAATTTCTGACCACTTTATTGGGTAGTTGAAATAAGTGAATGGGAGGTTTCTTGTACTCAGTTGACAGACTAGAAGTAAATAAGTTTATTCAAGTATACACAAATACAGTTACATAGATTATCATACATAGCAGTGTATGTATAGAGAAACTGGGATAACCCAGAAAAGTCAGACAAAGTGACTTATTTCCAGTACCTGGCTTGGGCTTGCCATATATGATTTTTGGTAAATATTTTTTTATATCAGTTGTTTGTTGGGCTATCTCATTGAAACTCGGGCAATGTATGATGGAAAGATGCTTCTTTACGTACAACAAAAATAAAAAGGACGGACGATAAATAAGGGAGTTCACTTTTCAGCCATTAGCCGCCTCTTTGCAGTATATTTTCGTATGGTTTTTATGATTGTATTCTCATTTTTTGGACTCAATTGATAGAATGGAAGATATATTACAGAAATAGACATGATTTTGATTGCTTTCATAACGAAAGTACTTCGAAATTGAGCTCAAAGTAGCGGAAATGTTCGATTTTTGCCGATGTTCAATGAACTTTGTGATGGAGGACCTATACAGGTCCTCCATCACAAATCCCGCATCGTTGGGACCTGTAGTGTGCCTGATTACTGAGTTTGCCGAATTACAGAGTGGTTAGGTTAGAATACACTTAATAAAATTAACCAACTTGACTTACACAGTTCATTGAATTTTATTAAGTGTATTCTAACCTAACCACTCTGTAATTCGGCAAACTCAGTAATCAGGCACACTACAGGTCCCAATGATGCGGGATTTGTGATGGAGGACCTGTATAGGTCCTCCATCACAAAGTTCATTGAACATTGGCAAAAATCAAACATTTCCGCTACTTTGAGCTCAATTTCAAGGTACTTTTCGTCATGAAAGCAATCAAAATTATGTCTATTTCTGTAATATATCTTCCATTCTATCAAATGAGACAAAAAAAAAAAAAACAAGAATACAACCATAAAAACCATGCGAAAATGTATCGCAAAGAGGCGGCTAATGGCTGAGAAGTGAACTCCCTTATTTATCGTCCGTCTTTTTTATTTTTGTTGTACGTAAAGAAGCATCTTTCCATCATACATTGCCCGAGTTTCAATGAGATAGCCCAACAAACAACCGATATTAAAAAAATATTTACCAAAAATTATATATGACAAGCCCAAGCCAGGTATCGGAAATAAGTCACTTTGTCTATACATACGCTGCTATGTATGATAATCTATGTAACTGTATTTATGTATACCTGAATAAACTTTTTTACTTACTTCTAGTCTGTAGGTAGTAGGTTGGTTTAGGTAGTAGGTTGGTAGACAGCAACCACCCAGGGAAGTACTACCGTCCTGCCAGATGACTGTGAAACAGAAACCTGTAACTGTTTTGCATGATGGTAGGATTGCTGGTTTCTTTTTCTGTCTCATAAACACGCTAGATAACAGGGATATCTTGCTACTCCTACTTACACTTTGGTCACACTTCACAGACACGCACATGCATATATATATATACATACATCTAGGTTTTTCTCCTTTTTCTAAATAGGTCTTGTTCCTCTTTATTTCTTCTATTGTCCATGGGGAAGTGGAAAAGAATCTTTCCTCCGTAAGCCATGCGTGTCGTATGAGGCGACTAAAATGCCGGGAGCAATGGGCTAGTAACCCCTTCTCCTGTAGACATTTACTAAAAAATAGGAAGAAGAAAAACTTTATAAAACTGGGATGCTTAAATGTGCGTGGATGTAGTGCAGATGACAAGAAACAGATGATTGCTGATGTTATGAATGAAAAGAAGTTGGATGTCCTGGCCCTAAGCAAAACAAAGCTGAAAGGGGTAGGGGAGTTTCGGTGGGGGGAAATAAATGGGATTAAATCTGGAGTATCTGAGAGAGTTAGAGCAAAGGAAGGGATAGCAGTAATGTTGAATGATCAGTTATGGAAGGAGAAAAGAGAATATGAATGTGTAAATTCAAGAATTATGTGGATTAAAGTAAAGGTTGGATGCGAGAAGTGGGTCATAATAAGCGTGTATGCACCTGGAGAAGAGAGGAATGCAGAGGAGAGAGAGAGATTTTGGGAGATGTTAAGTGAATGTATAGGAGCCTTTGAACCAAGTGAGAGAGTAATTGTGGTAGGGTACCTGAATGCTAAAGTAGGAGAAACTTTTAGAGAGGGTGTGGTAGCTAAGTTTGGGGTGCCAGGTGTAAATGATAATGGGAGCCCTTTGATTGAACTTTGTATAGAAAGGGGTTTAGTTATAGGTAATACAGTGGACCCCCGCATAACGATGGCATCACATAGCGATTAATCCGCATACCGCTTACTTTAATCGCAAAAATTTTGCCGCGCATACCGATTAAAAACCCGCTCACCGATTTTCGTCCGAGACGCGTCCAATGTGTGCCCTCAGCCAGCCTCACATGTGCCGCCCGTGCCATTGTTTACCAGCCAGCCTCCGCAGTAACATCCAAGCATACACTCGGAATATTTCGCATTATTACAGTGTTTTCGGTGCTGTTTCTGGAAAATAAGTGACCATGGGCCCCAAGAAAGCTTCTAGTGCCAACCGTACACCAATAAGGGTGAGAATTCCCATTGAAATGAAGAAAGAGATCATTGATAAGTATGAAAGTGGAGTGCGTATCGCCGACCTAGTCAAGTTGAACAAGAAACCCCAATCAACCATCGCTACTATTGTGGGCACCAGAAAGACAATCAAGGAAGCTGTTCTTGCCAAAGGTTTAACTGTGTTTTCGAAACAAAGATCGCAAGTGATGGAAGATGTTGAGAGACTCTTATTGGTGTGGATAAATGAAAAACAGCTAGCAGGAGATAGCGTCTCTCAAGCAATCATATGTGAAAAGGCTAGGAAGTTGCATGAGGATTTAATTAAAAAAATGCCTGCAACTAGTGATGATGTGAGTGAATTTAAGGCCAGCAAAGGTTGGTTTGAGAGATTTAAGAAGCGTAGTGGCATCCATAGTGTGATAAGGCATGGTGAGGCTGCCAGTTCGGACCACAAAGCGGCTGAAAAATATGTGCAGGAATTCAAGGAGTACATAGACAGTGAAGGACTGAAACCTGAACAAGTGTTTAATTGTGATGAAACAGGCCTGTTCTGGAAGAAAATGCCAAGCAGGACCTACATTACTCAGGAGGAAAAGGCACTCCCAGGACATAAGCCTATGAAAGACAGGCTTACTTTGTTGTGTGCCAATGCTAGTGGTGATTGCAAAGTTAAGCCTTTATTAGTGTATCACTCTGAAACTCCCAGAGCGTTCAGGCAAAAGAATGTCCTCAAGGATAATTTGTGTGTGCTGTGGAGGGCAAACAGTAAGGCATGGGTCACTAGGGACTTTTTCTATAACTGGTTACACCATGCATTTGCCCCCAATGTGAAAGATTACCTAACTGAAAAGAAATTAGACCTTAAGTGCCTCCTGGTGTTAGACAATGCCCCTGGTCATCCTACAGACGTGGCAGAGCGACTTTATGGGGACATGAGCTTCATTAAGGTGAAGTTTTTGCCTCCTAATACCACTCCTCTCCTGCAGCCCATGGACAAGCAGGTTATTGCAAACTTCAAAAAACTGTACACAAAAGCTCTGTTTGAAAGGTGCTTTGTAGTGACCTCAGAAACTCAACTGACTCTAAGAGAGTTTTGGAGAGAGCACTTTAATATCCTCAATTGTGTAAACCTTATAGGTAAGGCTTGGGAGGGAGTGACTAAGAAGACCTTGAACTCTGCTTGGAAGAAACTGTGGCCAGAATGTGTAGACAAAAGGGATTTTGAAGGGTTTGAGGCTAACCCTGAGAATCCTGTGCCAGTTGAGGAATCCATTGTGGCATTGGGAAAGTCCTTGGGGTTGGAGGTTAGTGGGGAGGATGTGGAAGAGTTGGTGGAGGAGGACAATGAAGAACTAACCACTGATGAGCTGATAGATCAACTTCAAGAGCAAGAGGCCAGACCTGGGGAAACTGGTTCAGAGGAGGGGAGAGAGAAATTGAAGAAGTTGCCTACTACAAAGATAAAGGAAATCTGTGCAAAGTGGCTTGAAGTGCAAACCTTCATGGATGAAAATCACCCTCACACAGCTATTGCAAGCCGTGCTGGTGATTATTACACTGACAATGTTGTGAAACACTTTAGGCAAGTCATAAAGGAACGAGAGGTACAGGCCACTATGGACAGATATCTTGTGCGAAAGAAGTCCAGTGACTCTGAAGCTGGCCCTAGTGGCATTAAAAGAAGAAGGGAAGTAACCCCAGAAAAGGACTTGCTACCTCAAGTCCTAATGGAAGGGGATTCCCCTTCTAAACACTAACACTCTCTCTCCCCTCCTCCCATCCCATCAATCATCACCAGATCTTCAATGAAAGTAAGTGTCATGTAATTGTGCATGCCTTTTTCAGTTTGTGTGTATTAAAATTAACATTTCATGTGGTAAAAAAATTTTTTTTTCATACTTTTGGGTGTCTTGCACGGATTAATTTTATTTCCATTATTTCTTATGGGGAAAATTCATTCACATAACGATTATTTCGCATAACAATTACCCCTCTTGCACGGATTAAAATCGTTAACCGGGGGTCCACTGTACATATTTTAAGAAGAAGAGGATAAATAAGTATACAAGATATGATGTAGGGCAAAATGACAGTAGTTTGTTGGATTATGTATTGGTAGATAAAAGACTGTTGAGTAGACTTCAGGATGTACATGTTTATAGAGGGGCCACAGATATATCAGATCACTTTCTAGTTGTAGCTACACAGAGTAAAAGGTAGATGGGATACAAGGAGAATAGAAGCATCAGGGAAGAGAGAGGTGAAGGTTTATAAACTAAAAGAGGAGGCAGTTAGGGTAAGATATAAATAGCTATTGGAGGATAGATGGGCTAATGAGAGCATAGGCAATGGGATCGAAGAGGTATGGGGTAGGTTTAAAAATGTAGTGTTAGAGTGTTCAGCAGAAGTTTGTGGTTACAGGAAAGTGGGTGCGGGAGGGAAGAGGAGCAATTGGTGGAATGATGATGTGAAGAGAGTAGTAAGGGAGAAAAAGTTAGCATATGAGAAGTTTTTACAAAGTAGAAGTGATGCAAGGAGGGAAGAGTATATGGAGAAAAAGAGAGGTTAAGAGAGTGGTGAAGCAATGTAAAAAGAGAGCAAATGAGAGAGTGGGTGAGATGTTATCAACAAATTTTGTTGAAAATAAAAAGTTTTGGAGTGAGATTAACAAGTTAAGAAAGCCTAGAGAACAAATGGATTTGTCAGTTAAAAACAGGAGAGGAGAGTTATTAAATGGAGAGTTAGAGGTATTGGGAAGATGGAGGGAATATTTTGAGGAATTGTTAAATGTTGATGAAGATAGGGAAGCTGTGATTTCGTGTATACGGCAAGGAGGAACATCTTGTAGGAGTGAGGAAGAGCCGGTTGTGAGTGTGGGGGAAGTTCGTGAGGCAGTAGGTAAAATGAAAGGGAGTAAGGCAGCCGGGATTGATGGGATAAAGATAGAAATGTTAAAAGCAGGTGGGGATATAGTTTTGGAGTGGTTGGTGCAATTATTTAATAAATGTATGGAAGAAGGTAAGGTACCTAGGGATTGGCAGAGAGCATGCATAGTTCCTTTGTATAAAGGCAAAGGGGATAAAAGAGTGCAAAAATTATAGGGGGATAAGTCTGTTGAGTATACCTGGCAAAGTGTATGGTAGAGTTATTATTGAAAGAATTAAGAGTAAGACGGAGAATAGGATAGCAGATGAATAAGGAGGTTTTAGGAAAGGTAGGGGGTGTGTGGACCAGGTGTTTGCAGTGAAACATATAAGTGAACAGTATTTAGATAAGGCTAAAGAGGTCTTTGTGGCATTTATGGATTTGGAAAAGGCGTATGACAGGGTGGATAGGGGGGCAATGTGGCAGATGTTGCAGGTGTATGGTGTAGGAGGTAGGTTACTGAAAGCAGTGAAGAGTTTTTACGAGGATAGTGAGGCTCAAGTTAGAGTATGTAGGAAAGAGGGAAATAATTTCCCAGTAAAAGTAGGCCTTAGACAAGGATGTGTGATGTCACCGTGGTTGTTTAATATATTTATAGATGGGGTTGTAAGAGAAGTAAATGCGAGGGTCTTGGTAAGAGGAGTGGAGTTAAAAGATAAAGAATCACACAGAGTGGGAGTTGTCACAGTTGCTCTTTGCTGATGACACTGTGCTCTTGGGAGATTCTGAAGAGAAGTTACAGAGATTGGTGGATGAATTTGGTAGGGTGTGCAAAAGAAGAAAATTGAAAGTGAATACAGGAAAGAGTAAGGTTATGAGGATAACAAAAAGATTAGGTGATGAAAGATTGGATATCAGATTGGAGGGAGAGAGTATGGAGGAGGTGAATGTATTCAGATATTTGGGAGTGGACGTGTCAGCGGATGGGTCTATGAAAGATGAGATGAATCATAGAATTGATGAGGGGAAAAGGGTGAGTGGTGCACTTAGGAGTCTGTGGAGACAAAGAACTTTGTCCTTGGAGGCAAAGAGGGGAATGTATGAGAGTACAGTGGACCCCCGCATAGCGAACTTAATCCGTGCAAGAGGGCTGGTCGTTATGCGAAATGTTCGCTATGCGAATTAATTTTCCCCATAAGAAATAATGGAAATAAAATTAATCCGTGCAAGACACCCAAAAGTATGAAAAAAAAATTTTTTTACCACAAAAAAATGTTAATTTTAGTACACACAAACTGAAAAAGGCATGCACAATTACATGACACTTACTTTTATTGAAGATCTGGTGATGATTGATGGGATGGGAGGAGGGGAGAGAGAGTGTTAGTGTTTAGAAGGGGAATCCCCTTCCATTAACACTTGAGGAGGCAAGTCCTTTTCCGGGGTTACTTCCCTTCTTCTTTTAATGCCACTAGGACCAGCTTCAGAGTCACTGGACTTCTTTCTGTCCATAGAGCTCTGTACCTCCCGTTCCTTTACGATTTGTCTAAAATGGGCCATAACATTGTCATTGAAATAGTCACCAGCACGCCTTGCAACAGCTGTGTCAGGGTGATTTTCATCCATAAAGGTTTGCAGTTCAACCCACTGTGCACACATTTCCTTAATTTTTGAAGTAGGCACAATGGATTCCACAACTGGCATAGGCTTCTCAGGGTTAGCCCCAAACCCTTCAAAATCTTTCTTAATTTCCATACTAATTCTCACCCTTTTTACCACAGGGTTGGCACTAGAAGCTTTCTTGGGGCCCATGGTCACTTATTTTCAACAAACAGAACCGAAAACACTGTAATAATACGAAATATTCCGAGTGTATGCTTGAATGTTACCGCGGAGGCTAGCTGGTAAACAATGGGACAGGCGGCACATGTGAGGCTGGCCGAGGCCGCACATTGGACGCGTCTCGGACGAAGTTCGCTGAGCGGGTTTTTGTCTACTATGCGGGGCAAAATTTTAGCGATCAAAGCGTTCGCTATGCGGAATGTTCGCTATGCAAGGCGTTCGCTATGCGGGGGTCCACTGTATAGTTTTACCAACGCTCTTATATGGGTGTGAAGCATGGGTGATGAATGTTGCAGCGAGGAGTAGGCTGGAGGCAGTGGAGATGTCATGTCTGAGAGCAATGTGTGGTGTGAATATAATGCAGAGAATTTGTAGTTTGGAAATTAGGAGGAGGTGTGGGATTACCAAAAGTGTTGTCCAGAGGGCTGAGGAAGGGTTGTTGAGGTGGTTCGGACATGTGGAGAGAATGGAGCGAAACAGAATAACTTCAAGAGTGTATCAGTCTGTAGTGGAAGGAAGGCGGGGTAGGGCTCGGCCTAGGAAAGGTTGGAGGGAGGGGGTAGAGGAGGTTGTGTGTGCAAGGGGCTTGGACTTCCAGCAGGCATGCGTGAGCATGTTTGATAGGAGTGAATGGAGACAAATGGTTTTTAATACTTGACGTGCTGTTGGAGTGTGAGCAAAGTAACATTTATGAAGGGGTTCAGGGAAACCGGCAGGCCGGACTTGAGTCCTGGAGATGGGAAGTACAGTGCCTGCACTCTGAAGGAGGGGTGTTAATGTTGCAGTTTAAACTGTAGTGTAAAGCACCCTTCTGGCAAGACAGTGATGGAGTGAATGATGGTGAAAGTTTTTCTTTTTCGGGCCACCCTGCCTTGGTGGGAATCGGCCAGTGTGATGATAATAAAATAATAAAAAAATTCTAGTCTGTTGACCGAGTACAAGAAACTGCCCATTCACTTATTTCAACTACCCAATAAAGTGGTCAGAAATTGGCAATTTGGCCAATTTCACACAAATTTCAACAGATGCCAATTTCAAAATAGGGTCCAGAATAAACAATGCAGACATTCCTGGCACTAAAATAACATTTTCTCTGTTCATTAGTCACGACTACAGTCCCCTCTTATATTACTCTTGCTTACCATTTGGAATTTTTATTCACAAAAAATAGATTTACTGTTATGCAGACTGCAGCATTATTGTAATAATTGTATAAATAATGTCAACCCATTCTTGACTACGTATTGGAATTTGGACTGGCAGGCGGACAGGTACTGGACGGTGACGTCATTTGTTTACTCTTGAGCTTCGCTAAAGTATAGAACATTTTCGCTACTGTGAGCACAATTTCAAGGTACTTTTCCTCATAAAAGCAATCTAAATCATATCTATTTCTGTAATATATCTTTCATTCTATCAAATGAGACCGAAAAAAACGAGAATATAATCATAAAAACCATACAAAAATATACCGCTAAACGGCCGCTAATGGCTGAGAAGTGAACTCGGCTATTTATGGTCTGATTTCTTTCATTTTTGGTGTACGTTAAGAAGTATCTTTCCATCATACATTGCCCAAGTTTCAATAAGATAACCCAACAAACAATTGAGAAAATAATAATAATAATAATATCTTTATTTACTACACGTACATGTACAAGGTATACAGGCCTAGCTGACATCAGTGACATACTATATAGAAAACCGCTTGTTATGCAGAGTATTTCAAAAAAATTAGGTCAGTGTCCCAGGATAACGCCCACACTAGTCAGCTAACACCCAGGTACCCATCTACTAATAGGTAAATATAGACAACAGGTGTAAAGAAACACGCCTAATGTTTCTACCCTGGCTGGGAATCTAATATTTACCAAAAATTGTATGTGGCTAACCCAAGCCAGGTACTATAAATAAGCCACGTTGACTTTTTTGGGTTATCCTAGATTCTCTACACATATGCTGCTGTGTGTGATAATCTATATAGAGAAAATAACTTTTCTGTTTCAGTTTTATGGTGCAGTACGAGTGTATATCACAGTTACCCCTGTGCTATACTCCGTTTTCTCTAATATAAGCCCCCAAGACAAGGATAGGAGAATGGTATTTGTATACCATATCCTCTTCATAACTCTGTCGAACTGCTCGGTATTATGCCAAATATTATTTATTCTGGAGTATTTAAAATGTTTTGTGTTATTTATATTGTTTATTATGTCATATTAGATCAATTGTGATAGGCAAATAAGCTGTAGTGTTGATATTAGCGTAATAATAAAGCATATTCTCCTGCATCAAGAGACTGAGCTCATGACAACTGACAGTGGCTTCAAAGCCACCTTATCTTTAATGGACAATGTACTGTGTAGGTGCTTTACATAATGAGAAGCATTTCTTTTATTCATTGGAACCATGGCTAGGGCTAAAAGCAAGCAGGTTATAACAATAAATGGAGAAAAAGAAATTGGAATGACTTATGCAGCAAGTAGCGCCACCAAACAGTACCAGCAGGTTCGTGTGGCGACCCTAGAAATTTGAACTTATGCTAGCCAAAATTAATGCTGAATAACTGAAGGAACTGAATAACTGATTGCTGGATTTGTGATGGCGGACCTGTAATACAAATCAAAGGACTTCAACTGTTCCCAGTAATTTAGGTGCCTTATCGTACTTGCGTGTGCCGTGAAAGTACTTTGTACACTCTCCAGGTCAGCAATTTCACCTGCCTTGAAGGGAGCAGTTAGTGTACAGCAGTATTCCAGTATAGAGAGAACAAGCAATTTAAAGAGAATCATGGGCTTGGCGTCCCATAGGTGAAGTGTGTGAATAAGCGTGTAGAATGAAAAGGGGATAAAGCAGCTGGAATAGATAGGATCAGGACAATATTAAAAGTGGGTGAGGATATAGTTTTGGAGTGGTTTTTGCATTTGTTCAATACATGCATGAGAGAAGGGAAGATACCTAAGAATTGGTAGAAACCATGCACATTTCTTCTGTACAAAGGAATGCACCCCTATTTTTTTTTTTCACATTTTCTTCACTCCATAAGTCACATTGGTAGCACAGTTTTCAGGAACATAACCTGTGGCCCGGTGGCCTAGTGGCTAAAGCTCCCGCTTCACACACGGAGGGCCCGGGTTCGATTCCCGGTGGGTGGAAACATTTCGACACGTTTCCTTACACCTGTTGTCCTGTTCACCTAGCAGCAAATAGGTACCTGGGTGTTAGTCGACTGGTGTGGGTCGCATCCTGGGGGACAAGATTAAGGACCCCAATGGAAATAAGTTAGACAGTCCTCGATGACGCACTGACTTTCTTGGGTTATCCTGGGTGGCTAACCCTCCGGGGTTAAAAATCCGAACGAAATCTTATCTTATCTTATCTCCATTATGAATGTTTACTGTTCATATATTTTTTCAAATAACTGTGAAGCATTCAGTGAGTGCAAACAGAGGGAATGTTAGAAAATTGTGTGAAAAGTGAAGATACAATTCGAATACAGTCCCCATCCCTTTATCCGAAACCCTTGGGGCCAGCAGTGTTTCGAATTTCAGAATGAATGTGGGGTCTAGACCTACTGCAATGTTCCTCCTCTCTTATGTTATTATGTACCCACGACACCGATCATACCCAGTTCCTCCCATGTACAACAAATTTCCAAGACCATAGGCATACTATTGAAAATATGGTACTATGTTCCACAGTCAGCCCTCCTGGCCCTATATCACTCACTCATTTACCCCTATCTCACCTATGGAATTTGTGCATGGGGCTCAACAACAATAAACCATCTCAAACCATTAATTACCCAACAAAAGGCTGCAGTCAGAATGATAAATTCCCACTACAGGCAGCACACTCCCCCAATATTCAAAACTCTAAACCTACTCGCCATGCAAAACATCCATACTTATTACTGTACCTACTACACACACACAACACTTAACTCGGATATGAACCCTCCCCTCAAACGTCTCCTTACCAACCTCAACAGAACACATGACCATAACACAAGGCACAGATCACTCTTTGATGTTCCTCGTGTCCATCTCACACTATGCAAAAACTCAATGCACATAAAAGGCCCAAAAATCTGGAATTTATTACCTTTGAATATAAACACTGACTGTATAAATTAAAGTCTTCTTAAAAATCACTTATTCACCCACAACTAAATAAATACTGAATAACTATTTCATAAATGTAAAACCTGTGACCCTATCAAACTTTGTTTTTTTTAATTACATTACCTAACAGAATACTCCATTTTAGTGAATGCACAGCAACTATGCAAATGACCATATGACCTGACTTTGAAATACTCATTTGTGCTTAATTGTTATTTGTTTACTATAACTTTTATCACTGAATCTATCATGGCTTGGTTAATCTTAAGTTAATTTTAAGCCTGCCCATAATGCTCTGCATACAAGGGGCTTTTGACATGTTACACTTAACCACTGTATTTCTTTGTACATCTATGTATCATGTCCAAATTAATATTTTATTATTATTATCACACTGGCCGATTCCCACCAAGGCAGGGTGGCCCGAAAAAGAAAAACTTTCACCATCATTCACTCCATCACTGTCTTGCCAGAAGGGTGCTTTACACTACAGTTTTTAAACTGCAACATTAACACCCCTCCTTCAGAGTGCAGGCACTGTACTTCCCATCCCCAGGACTCAAGTCCGGCCTGCCGGTTTCCCTGAACCCCTTCATAAATGTTACTTTGCTCACACTCCAACAGCACGTCAAGTATTAAAAACCATTTGTCTCCATTCACTCCTATCAAACACGCTCATGCATACCTGCTGGAAGTCCAAGCCCCTCGCACACAAAACCTCCTTTACCCCCTCTCTCCAACCTTTCCTAGGCCGACCCCTACCCCGCCTTCCTTCCACTACAGACTGATACACTCTGGAAGTCATTCTGTTTCGCTCCATTCTCTCTACATGTCCGAACCACCTCAACAACCCTTCCTCAGCCCTCTGGACAACAGTTTTGGTAATCCCGCACCTCCTCCTAACTTCCAAACTACGAATTCTCTGCATTATATTCACACCACACATTGCCCTCAGACATGACATCTCCACTGCCTCCAGCCTTCTCCTCGCTGCAACATTCATCACCCATGCTTCACACCCATATAAGAGCGTTGGTAAAACTATACTCTCATACATTCCCCTCTTTGCCTCCAAGGACAAAGTTCTTTGTCTCCACAGACTCCTAAGTGCACCACTCACTCTTTTTCCCTCATCAATTCTATGATTCACCTCATCTTTCATAGACCCATCCGCTGACACGTCCACTCCCAAATATCTGAATACATTCACCTCCTCCATACTCTCTCCCTCCAATCTGATATTCAATCTTTCATCACCTAATCTTTTTGTTATCCTCATAACCTTACTCTTTCCTGTATTCACCTTTAATTTTCTTCTTTTGCACACCCTACCAAATTCATCCACCAATCTCTGCAACTTCTCTTCAGAATCTCCCAAGAGCACAGTGTCATCAGCAAAGAGCAGCTGTGACAACTCCCACTTTGTGTGTGATTCTTTATCTTTTAACTCCACGCCTCTTGTCAAGACCCTCGCATTTACTTCTCTTACAACCCCATCTATAAATATATTAAACAACCACGGTGACATCACACATCCTTGTCTAAGGCCTACTTTTACTGGGAAATAATTTCCCTCTTTCCTACATACTCTAACTTGAGCCTCACTATCCTCGTAAAAACTCGTCACTGCTTTCAGTAACCTACCTCCTACACCATACACTTGCAACATCTGCCACATTGCCCCCCTATCCACCCTGTCATACGCCTTTTCCAAATCCATAAATGCCAAAAAGACCTCTTTAGCCTTATCTAAATACTGTTCACTTATATGTTTCACTGTAAACACCTGGTCCACACACCCCCTACCTTTCCTAAAGCCTCCTTGTTCATCTGCTATCCTATTCTCCGTCTTACTCTTAATTCTTTCAATAATAACTCTACCATACACTTTACCAGGTATACTCAGCAGACTTATCCCCCTATAATTTTTGCACTCTCTTTTATCCCCTTTGCCTTTATACAAAGGAACTATGCATGCTCTCTGCCAATCCCTAGGTACCTTACCCTCTTCCATACATTTATTAAATAATTGCACCAACCACTCCAAAACTATATCCCCACCTGCTTTTAACATTTCTATCTTTATCCCATCAATCCCGGCTGCCTTACCCCCTTTCATTTTACCTACTGCCCCACGAACTTCCCCCACACTCACAACCGGCTCTTCCTCACTCCTACAAGATGTTATTCCTCCTTGCCCTATACACGAAATCACAGCTTCCCTATCTTCATCAACATTTAACAATTCCTCAAAATATTCCCTCCATCTTCCCAATACCTCTAACTCTCCATTTAATAACTCTCCTCTCCTATTTTTAACTGACAAATCCATTTGTTCTCTAGGCTTTCTTAACTTGTTAATCTCACTCCAAAACTTTTTCTTATTTTCAACAAAATTTGTTGATAACATCTCACCCACTCTCTCATTTGCTCTCTTTTTACATTGCTTCACCACTCTCTTAACCTCTCTCTTTTTCTCCATATACTCTTCCCCCCTTGCATCACTTCTACTTTGTAAAAACTTCTCATATGCTAACTTTTTCTCCCTTACTACTCTCTTTACATCATCATTCCACCAATCGCTCCTCTTCCCTCCCGCACCCACTTTCCTGTAACCACAAACTTCTGCTGAACACTCTAACACTACATTTTTAAACCTACCCCATACCTCTTCGACCCCATTGCCTATGCTCTCATTAGCCCATCTATCCTCCAATAGCTGTTTATATCTTACCCTAACTGCCTCCTCTTTTAGTTTATAAACCTTCACCTCTCTCTTCCCTGATGCTTCTATTCTCCTTGTATCCCATCTACCTTTTACTCTCAGTGTAGCTACAACTAGAAAGTGATCTGATATATCTGTGGCCCCTCTATAAACATGTACATCCTGAAGTCTACTTAACAGTCTTTTATCTACCAATACATAATCCAACAAACTACTGTCATTTTGCCCTACATCATATCTTGTATACTTATTTATCCTCTTTTTCTTAAAATATGTATTACCTATAACTAAACCCCTTTCTATACAAAGTTCAATCAAAGGGCTCCCATTATCATTTACACCTGGCACCCCAAACTCCAAATTAATAATAAATAAATAAATAAATATGTTCAATCTCTTTTTAAAGCTACCCAAGGTCCTATCGAAGCTAAAACCTTGGGTAGTTTCAAAATAAGGTTGCATAAATACGTGAGTGAGAGGGGTTGGATTTGAGTGGGACTTGCATGCGAGTAAATAGAATTATCAAAGCTTATTGCTTCGGTAATGTTTATTCTGTTAGTGGGCTGGATTTGTAAATGTGGAGCATTTAATCTATTCATCAGTTATGTCCCCAGGCCTCTCCTATATTATGCTTGCTTTCCATTCTGAATTTTTATCCACACAAAAAATAGAAGATTTACTGCTATGCATACTACTGCATTGTTGTAATAATTGTATAAAGAATGTCAGCACATTTGTGGACACACATTATATTGACCAGTTGGGCACATACTGGACAAGTGACAATTTCTGTACTCTGGAATATCAGCAAAAATCTATCATTTTCACTAATTTGAGCTCAATTTCAAGCTACTTTAAATCCTGAAACCAATCAAAATCATCTCTATATCTGTAATATATCTTCCATTCTTTTAGGTAGTAGGTTGGTAAACAGCAACCGCCTAGGGAGGTACTACCGTCCTGCCAAGTGAGTACAGTGGACCCCCGGTTAACGATATTTTTTCACTCCAGAAGTATATTCAGGTGCCAGTACTGACCGAATTTGTTCCCATAAGGAATATTGTGAAGTAGATTAGTCCATTTCAGACCCCCAAACATACACGTACTAACGCACTTACATAATTACACTTACATAATTGGTCGCATTCGGAGGTAATCGTTATGCGGGGGTCCACTGTAATTGTTTTACACAATGGTAGGATTGCTGGTGCCCTTTTTTCTGTCTCATAAATATGCAAGATTTCAGGTATGTCTTGCTACTTCTACTTACATTTAGGTCACACTACACACACATGTACAAGCATATATATACACACACCCCTCTGGGTTTTCTGCTATTTTCTTTCTAGTTCTTGTTCTTGTTTATTTCCTCTTATCTCCATGGAGAAGTGGAACAGAATTCTTCCTCCGTAAGCCATGCGTGTTGTTAGAGGCGGCTAAAATGCCGGGGCAAGGGGCTAGTAACCCTTTCTCTTGTATAAATTACTAAATTTAAAAAGAGAAACTTTCATTTTTCTTTTTGGGCCACCCTGCCTTGGTGGGATACGGCCGGTTTGTTGAAAAAAAACCAATCTTCCATTCTATCAAATGAGGCCAAGAATTGGAGATTTTTTTTTTTTTTTTTTTTTTTTTTTTTTTTTTTTTTTTTTTTTTTTTTTTTTTTTTTTACAAGTCAGCCGCCTCCCACCGAGGCAGGGTGACCCAAAAAGAAAATACTTTCATCATTCAACACTTTCACCTCACTCACACATAATCACTGTTTTTGCAGAGGTGCTCAGAAGACAACAGTTTAGAAGCATATACGTATAAAGATAAACAACATATCCCTCCAAACTGCTAATATCCCAAAACCCCTCCTTTAGAGTGCGGGCATTGTACTTCCCATTTCCAGGACTCAAGTCCAGCTATATAAGAATAACCGGTTTCCCTAAATCCCTTTACTAAATATTACCCTGCTCACACTCCAACAGATCGTCAGGTCCCAAATACCATTCGTCTCCATACAAAATACACTGCAAAGTCACTGTTGTAAACCAAAACCAGAGTTACAATTTTTTTTCCCCATTATGCACTGCTTATTGCAGGATTTTTTATATGGTACACACTTATTGTACAGACCAATTCTCTCATATCTAGGCGCAAATTTACTGCTCACAGCTTATCTGAGTGAGCTGAGATTACTGTAGTCTATAGGACCAACCCATACTTCGATACCGTAGTACAACAGAACCCACGCCTAAAGGGTTAACATTTTAGCTGTCTGCAAAGGTAGAGTGATCCCCAGTTCCCCACCCCCTAAAAAAAGAAGAAAAAAAAAAAAAAAAAAAAAAAAAGAAGAAAAGGAAATATATTCAACAACAAATTCAAATGGTATCTTGCCTGAAATGCACTAACATCACAATTCAACAAACCTTGCAAGATGCAACATTCCCATGCTCATGCATACAACACTAGAAGAGGACAGCCAAGGAAAACACCACCATGACATACAAAACACTGAGAATTACAGTGTATGGAGACAGGATGCTTGATAAATGAAGAGGGTAAGCCTAGGAACATAGGTGACAGCTAAAGACAGACAAGACATAGGGATGTTAGAAAGTACTTTTAGTCTCGGGGTGGTAACTACAATGCACAGTTCTAGTAGTACTAAGGACTGGATCCTGTAATTAGTAAAACAATGATAAAATGTTGAGATAGGGATGCCCCAAGAAGAATTTGCATACATCTCTTAGCATAAGATAATGTTACATCAATATAGATACGAAATTTCCTTACCTCTGCCCCTTCACATTGGCAACATCATAGGGCCGAATCATTGTTGCACCATCCTTTGTAATAATGCACAAATCTATGTTGGAACCTGAACCCAGGTCATTGAATACACCACCAGCTATTGCATCACGAACCAGTTGCTTAGCTTCCTCTAGCTGAAAAGCAAATAAAATTATGTTATGTTGTTTTCACCATTTCACTTCGATGGTATCATTCTCACTACATGTCCTAGTGTGGGATAGCTTAACCCTTTCAGAGTCCGTGCCATAGTTCTACGGCTTTACGTTCAGGGTTCAAACCATAGATCTATGCCATGAGCTCAGCTCACTCTGATAAGCTGTGAGTGGTAAATTTGGGCCTAAATATGAGAGAATACATCTATGTGGTATGTGTGCACCACATAAAACAAATCCTGCAGCACACAGTGTATGAGAGAGAAAAACTGAGACCGTGTTTTTCGATTAAAACAGCGACTTTGCAGTGTTTTTTCGTATGTCTTTTATAGTTGTATTTGTGATTTCTTGGTCTCATTTGATAGAATGGAAGATATGTTACAGAAACAGAGATGATTTTGATTGGTTTTAGCACTGGAAATGGCTTGAAACTGAGCTCAAAGTAGCAGAAATGTAAAATTTTTGCCAATGTTCAAGAGTAAACAAACGACCTCACACGTCTAATACACGCCAGCTGGTGGGTCTAATATACATTCACAAATGTGGTGATGATATTTATACAATTATTACAATATTGCATAACAGTAAATCTTCTATTTTTTAGTTTGAATAAAAATTAATTAAGTAAATAAAAAATCAAAATGGAATTCATTTGTAAAGCCTCAAAACGTAACTAATGAACAGAGGAAATATTAGTTTAGTGCCAGGAATACCTACATTGTTTATTCTGAACCCTATTTTGAAATTGGAATATTTTGAACTGTGTTAAATTGGCCAAATTACCAATTTCCGATTACTTTATTCTGTAGTTGAAACAGTTGACTTGGCAATTTCTTGTGCTCAATCGATAGAATAGAAGTAATACTAGAGAATTTGGTCGACTGGAATAATGTAATTGGCCTAAAATGGGAGTCAAAGTCGGCAAAATCGCAGATTCATAAATATCACTGACACATCAAAATTCGCGAGAGCATAATTTTGTCAATTTTCCATCAAATTTTGTACTTTTTGTTTTATTACCTTCAGAAAACGATTATCTACCATTTCATAAGAAAAAATAAAAATTTTTTTTTTTAAATTCTTGGACCCTGGTTTGCACTTTGAAATTTGGCCTCTGGGCCCTAAAAGGGTTAAATAAGGCCTTTTAAAATCTAGGGGAATACTTATATTCATGACTGGCCGTCCTCAGTCTCTGAAATGCTTTCACTAACCCTCTCAACAGGTTAAACTACTATTACAAAAATAGGAATATATTCTAGACAGGTATATACAGAATATATACAAGTTAGGAATTTTCCTATTCATAACAAAAGCATGCACACCCTTAGCTGCTCAGCCAGTACAGCCACAACTGAAACAATTAGTACTCCTTCCCTCCTGATGACCTTAACCCAGCATTCTGACACACTGTAATCACCTTGGGTATAATGGTTACATCATATTCAAGTACAAATCTTACCTCTAGGGCACTCATCTTGCCCAGAAGCAAGAGTGGAGGAGAAGGTCTTGCCATACTGGCACCATGGCAATATAAACACAGATGCAGTATAATGTGATCCTTTATTGACTACGTTTCGCCCACACAGTGGGCTTTTTCAAGTCACAAACAGAACTACCTGGGGTGGAAGGAACGCGAGTATTTATAGTCCGGCTGAGGTCAGGTGAAGAATGCTGCATCTGATGATGTACCGAGTTGGGTATTAATATGCATAAATTCTAGCGGCTTCAAATCAAGCAGGAGAAAGCTGGTAGGCCCACATGTGAGAGAATGGGTCAGTGTCAGTGTGCACCACATAAAAAAAATCCTGCAGCACGCAGTGCATAATGAGAAAAAAAGCTGACCGTTCTTTTTAATTAAAACGCCGACTTTGAGGTGTATTTTCGTATAGTATTTATTGTTGTATTCTCGTTTTCATGGTCTCACGTGATAAAATGGAAAACGCATTACAGAAATAGAGATGACTTTGATTAGTTTCACGATGAAAACGACCTTGAAATTGAGCTCAAAGCAGTGGAAATGTTCGATTTTTACCAATGTTCAGGAGTAAGCAAATCACATTACACGTCCAATACACGTCAACTGGGGAGCCTAATATTCTTTCACTAGTGCACTGATATTATTTATACCATTTTTACAATAATGCAGTAGTCTGCATAATAGTAAATTTTGTATTTTTTTGTATGAATAAAAAATCAAAATAGAAAGCAATAATAATATAAGAGGGGCCTAGAGACGTGACTAATGAATAGAGGATATGTTATTTTAGTGCCAAGAATGTCTACATTGTTTATTCTGAACCCTATTTTGAAACTGGCATCTTTTTAAATTTGCGTGAAATTGGCCAAATTGCCAATTTCTGACCACTTTACTGGGTAGTTCAAATCGGTAAATGGATGGTTTCTTGTACTCAACTGATAGAAAAAATGAAGTTCTAAAGAAATAGCTATGAGTTTGGTCAACTGGAACAATGGAATTGGTCAAAAACAGGGCTCAAAATCAGCAAAATCGCCGATGTGTATATATCGCCGAGACTGCTAACTTTGCGGGAGTGTAATTTCACAAGTTTTCCACCAAATTTCGTACTTTTGGTGTTATCACCATTGGGAAAAGATTCTCTATCATTTCGAAAGAAAAAATAATTTTTTTTTTTCCCAAAAATTTTGCGACAGAATGAGTTTCACAAAGGGGGCTTGCGACAGTCAAAGGGTTAAAGTGCAGGCATTGTACTTCCCATTTCCAGGACTCAAGTCCAGCTAACCAGTTTCCCTGAATCCAGCTCATGCTCCAACAGCTCGATTGGTCCCAAATACCATTCGTCTCCATTCACTCCTATAACACATTCACGCACGCTTGCTGGAAGTCCAAGCCCCTCGCCCATGAAAACCTGCTTTACCCTCCCTCCAACCTTTTCGGGGACAACCCCTACCCAGCCTTCCTTCCCCTACAGATTTATACGCTCTCCATGTCATTCTACTCTGATCCATTCTCTCTAAATGACCAAACCACCTCAAGAACCCTTCTTCAGCCCTCTAATACTTTTATTAACTCAACATCTTCTCCTAATTTCCACACTCCGAATTTTCTGCATAATATTTACACCATACATTGCCCTTAGACAGGACATCTCCACTGTCTCCAACCGCCTTCTCGCTTCAGCATTTACAACCCAAGCTTCACACCCATATAAGAGTGTTGGTACTACTATACTTTCATACATTACCTTCTTTGCCTCCGTAGATAACGTTTTTTTGTCTCCACATATACCTCAACGCACCACTTGCCTTTTTTTCTTCATCAATTCTATGATTAACCTCATCCTTCATAAATCCATCCGCTGACACGTCAACTCCCAAATATCTAAAAACATTTATTTCTTCCATACTCCCCATCCCCCATTTGATATCCAATTTTTATCTAAATCATTTGATACCTTCATCACCTTACTCTTTTCTATGTTCACTTTCAACTTTCTACCTTTACACACACTCCCAAACTCATCCACTTACCTTTGTAATTTTTCTTTAGAAACTCCCATAAGCACAGTATCAGCAAAAAGTAACTGTCAATTCCCATTCTGCATTTGATTCCCCATAATTTAATCTCACCCCTCTCCCAAACACCCCAGCAATTACTTCTCTTACAACCCCATCTATAAATATATTAAACAACCATGGTGACATTACACATCCCTGTCTAAGACTACTTTTACTGGGAAGTAATCTCTCTCTCTCTCTCTCTCTCTCTCTCTCTTCCACACCCTAACCTGAGCCTCACTATCTTCATAAAACCTCTACAGCATTTAGTAACTTACCACCTATTCCATATACTTGCAACATCTGCCACATTGCTCCCCTATCCACTATCATATGCCTTTTCTAAATCCATAAATGCAATAAAAACTTCCCTACCTTTATCTTGTTCACATATATGCTTCAATGTAAACACTATCTACAATCCCCTACCCACTCTAAAACCTCCTTGCTCATCCACAATCCTACATTCTGTCTTACCTCTAATTCTTTCAATAATAACCCTACCATACACTTTTCCTGGTATACTCAGTAAACTTCTGGGTGTCTGGAATAGATTAATTGTATTTACATTATTTCTTAGGAGGAAAATGGTTTCGCAAATCATCAATTTCAATAATAGTCACACTCTCTGGAACGAATTAATTACGAAAAACGAGGGACCACTGTATTCCCCAATAATTTTTACAATCTCTTTTGTCCCCCTTCCCTTTATATAAAGGAATTATACACGTTCTTCGTCAATCCCTACGTACCTTCCCCTCTTTCATACATTCATTAAACAAAAATACCAAACATTCCAACACTATCTCCCCCTGCTGTTAACATTTCTGTCATGATCCCATCAGTTCCAGCTGCTTTACCCCCTTTCATTCTACGTAATGCCTCACGCACCTACCCCACACTCGCATCCTGGTCTTCTTCACTCCTAAAAGATATTATACCTCCCCGGCCAGTGTATGAAATTACTGCCTCCCTTTCTTCATCAACATTTAAAAGTTCCTCAAAATACTCCCGCCATCTACCCAATACCTCCAGCTCCCCATCTACTAACTCCCCTATTCTGTTTTTAACTGACAAATTCATTCATTCCCTAGGCTTTCTTAACTTGCTCATCTCACTCCAAAACTTTTTCTTATTCTCAGTAAAATTTTTTGATAGAGCCTCTCCCATTCTATCATTTGCTCTCCTTTTGGCGCACTCTCACCACTCCCTTCACCTTTCTTTTACTCTCCATATACTCCACCTTCCTTACACCACTTCTGCTTTGTAAAAACCTTCATAAGCTACCCTTTTCTCTTTTACAGCACCCTTTACCTCATCATTCCACCAATCACTCCTCTTTCCTCCTGCACCCACCCTCCTATAGCCACAAACTTCTGCCCCACGTTCTAAAACTGCATTTTTAAAACTATCCCATCCCTCTTCAACTCCCCCCCACTACCCATACTTGCACTAGCCCACCTGACTGCCAATAGTTAGTTGCTTAAATCTCACCCTAACTTCCTCATCCCTTAGTTTACAAGCTTTCACCTCTCTTACTTACTGTTGCTATTTTCCTTTTGTCCCATCTACCTCGTACTCTAACTGTAGCTAGAACCAGATAATGATCTGATATATCCATTGCCCCCTCTATAAACATGTACGTCCTGAAGCCTACCCATCAAATTTTTATCCACCAATACATAATCTAAAACTACTTTCATTACATGTTATATCATATCTTGCATACTTATCCTCTTTTTCATAAAATATGCATTACTTATTACTAAACCCCTTTCTACACAGTTCAATTAAAGGCTCCCCAGTCTCATTTACCCTTGGCACCCCAAATTTACCTACTACTCCCTCAAACATTTTTACCCACTTTAGTATTGAGATCCCCAACCACAAGCACTCTCTCACTTGGTTTAAAACTCCCCACACACTCAACTTTTCCCAAAATCTCTCTCCTCTACACTTCTCTCTTCACCAGGTGCATAAACACTTACTATAACCCACTCTTCACATCCAACCCTTATTTTACTCCACATAATCCTTGAATTTATATGCTTATATTCATCCTTTTCCTGCCTTAACTTACCCTTCAACATTATTGTTACTCCTTCCTTAGCTAACTCTTTTAGAAACTCCTGACCTAATCCCATTTATTTCTCCCCACTGACACTCTCCTACCCCTTTCTGCTTTGTTTCATTTAGAGCCAGGACATCAAGCTTCTTTTCATTCATAACATCCACAATCATCTCTTTCTTATCATTCACATAGAAGCTGCTAGAGAGAGTGCAACGAACAAGTGTAGTAGTAGCAGCAGCAGCAACACACACAGCAAGAGGCACTCCTGAGCTTCCCCAGTGCTCGGGCTTAATGCCCAAAGCTTGGGTGTGACTCCAAAAAGATCCTGTAGTGCTTGCTACCTTTGTACCTCCTGACATCTATTGCTATGCAGCTGCCACACCCTACAAGCCCAATGTGGGCAGGGTTAGTGGCAGCCCAAGGTGCCTAGCTTCTCCCTCTGAGCCCCGTGGGGGCAGGGAATGGAGCTAGGCCTGGGGACAGCTGGTCCCAGAAGACGAGAAGGTACTTGTATCTCCTCCCATGGCAGACATTGGTCTGAGACACTCCCTCAACAGGGAGCTAAGACCGGACCACCTCTTAGAAAAGGCCCGGGATAGGTGATTATACCAGTAAATCTACAAGAGAACAGAGAAGCTGCTCGAGACACTTAACTCAATGGCCAAGGTGCACTGTGTGCCAGCTTCTCTCAAGGCAGATATGTCATCAGGTTGGTGCCTCTATATTCACATACTGTGTTCTCGCATCACACACACTCAATCAGCATAAAAAAATTGTACCCCTGGTGTGATTTTAAGCAATTTTGAAATCCATGTGAATATAGCTAAAAACACTGAACTATAGTCCAGTAATTTTTTTTAGGCATGAAATCTTCTAACAAAAAATGGATGTGATGAAACTGTTTTTTGGATGAACTATTTTCCATAAACCTTAAAAAAATCCTGTATATATAGCTTTCATAGACAGGTTAGAAGATATCTGATAATATAAGTGAGCCGTAAAATATGCTTCAAACGTCAAAGAAATCTTAGTAAAATAGTATATTATAAATGTATAGTGTACAATGATGAATATATATCACAAATATAGAATTAATGATAAAAATAGGACATTGTATAATAGCAAATTCACATTAAGTGAATCCAAATAACTTGAGGAAAACTGTATTACATATCCCTTACTGAAAACGTTTTACAATGCTTGAATCAAGTTCTATAAGAAATCAAGATTATGAATGTAGAGTTACTAAGGATTGGAAAACTAATCAAAACAGTGTTTTCCAAGCACGGTATATAAAACAATAAGAGAAAAGTGGTGTTCACCTAAAATAACTCTGGACAGCTTAATGACAAGAAGGAAAAGCACCACCATTTTTAACACTTTTCTTACTGGTCATCACTTAAGACACCGTGAGCCTAGTAATTAATTATTACAGTGGGCCCAAGGAAAATAAATTATGTAATTATCAGTTTTTTTTTCAAGGGTTCTTAAAGAGTGCAAGATGGAACCTTGTAAACCATTAACTAACCTTTAAAATACATCACAGGTGTAGTATCTGAGATGCAGAAAATAGCTAATTTAATTCTTATCAAAAAGTTCCTCTGTGTGTGTGTGTGTGTGTGTGTGTGCGCGTGTACTCACCTAGTTGAGGTTGCAGAGGTCGAGTCAAGTTGCCTGTGACCAGCCTGCTTCAGCCTGAATCACCATACACCTGTTACAGTATCCTGCTATGGTTATACAAGCTACAGCAGTGAGGCGAGGTTTTTTAGCGAGGTTTTGCATGTCTCGTGTGTCCATACACCCTAAGGCACCCGGCTCAGGCAGGTAGCTCCCATACCCTAAGATCCCACACACCTCCATCAACTCTCTCATGCATTGTTCAGCTATTAACCCTTTCACAGTCCAGACCCCCAAAATTAAAACTGCTCCTAGTGTCCAATTTAAATTAATTTAAAAATCTTATAAAATGGCAGAGAATCTTCTTTTGAAGGTAATGATACCAAAAGTATGAAATTTGGTGGAAAACTTATGGAATTACACAGACACAAAGTTAGCAGTTTGGGCACAATTTAAGCAACAATGATTTTGCCCACTTTGAGTCCTATTTTAAGCCAATTCCATTGTTCATTTCAACCAAATTCTTAACTATTTCCCTTTCATGTCTTCCATTCTATTGACTGAGGACAAGAAACCCTCCATTCAACTATCAGAACCACCCTATATAGTGCACAGAAGTCAGTAATTTGTGCAATTTTACGCAATTCAAAAAATTTCAATTTAAAAAGTGAAAAATAAACACTGCAGACATTCCAGGCACTAAAACAACATTTCCTCTGTTTATTAATCACACCTCCAGGCCTCTTCTATATTACACTTGCACTCCAGTTGGAATTCATTACAAAAAATTTAAGATTTACTCTTTTTTCAGACAAAATAAAACCATGGTCATAATTAACAGTAAACCAATTTCCATTTTCGCCAACTTTTTTTGTCAATATTTTGGTTCCATGTTTGTCGATTTCCTCCATTTTCGTCGATGGTATGGAACCTGTCCAGTGCCCAGCATGCACACAAAGCTGCCTCCCACATGCATTCTCAGGCAGTGTCTCGTTGTTTCTTAGTGAGTGAACATATCCTGTGAGGTCAAACGAAACATTTCTTAATAATCTGTTGTTTTTGGCCCTTTTTTTATTGTGTGTGACTGCTAAATAAGCCACCATGGCCCCCCAAAAAGCTCCTAGTACCAGTCCTTTGGTAAAGAAAGTGAGGAACACCATAGAAATAAAAAAAAAATCGTTCAAAAATACGATAGTGGCATACGCATTGCCAAACTCGGCAGGATGTACAGGAAGGCACCATCAACGATCAGCTCCATTGTGGCAAAGAGAAAAGAAATCATGGAAGCTGATGTTGCAAAAGGGGTGAATGCAATAACCAAACAGAGATCCCAAACAACTGAAGAAGTGGAGAAATTGTTGCTGGTGTGGATCAGAGAAAGAGCAGGAGATAGTGCTGTGCAGTCGATAATTTTTGAAAAGGCAAGGCAGTTGCATGATGATCTCATGAAGAAACTGCCTGAAACAAGTGCTGATGTTGGTGAATTTAAGGCCAGCAAAGGCTGGTTCGAAAAATTCAAGAAGCGAAGTGGCATACACAAGTGTTGAAAGGCGTGGTAAGGGTGCCAGTTCAGACAAACAAGCGGCTGAAAAATTTGTGTGGGAATTCAAAGGTTATGTAGAGTCTGAAAAATTCCAATCCCAACAAGTGTTCAATTGTGACAAAACAGGCCTCTTTTGGAAGAAAATGCCAAAGAGGACCTACATCACGCAGGAGGAAAAGGCACTCCCAGGACATAAGCCTATGAAAGACAGGCTAACTCTCTTGTTGTGTGGTAGTGCTAGAGGGGATTTCAAAGTGAAGCTTTTACTGGTGTATCACTCTGAAAATCCCAGAGTGTTCAAGAAAAACTGTTGTCAAGAGTAAATTGTGTGTGATGTGGAAGGCTAACAGTAGGGCATGGGTCACCAGGAAAATTTTCCTGGAATGGTTCAATGAAGTGTTTGGCCCAAGTGTGAAGAAATACCTCCTGGATAATAAATTGCCACTCCAGTGCCTCCTGTTAATGGACAATGCCCCTGCTCATCCTCCAGACTTGGAAGACCAATTGTCTAAGGAATTCAGTTGTGTAACAGTGACGTTTTTGCCTCCTAACACCACTCCTCTCATCCAGCCCATGGACCAGCAGATTAGTGCAAACTTCAAAAAACTCTACACCAAAGCAATGTTTCAAAGGTGCTTTGACATAACCTTGGACTCTGAGTTCTGGAAGAATCACTTCAATATCTTTCACTGCATAAGCCTTATAGATAAGGCTTGGCAGGGAGTGACTTCCAGGATGATGAACTCTGCTTGGGGAAAATTGTGGCCAGATTGTGCCCAAAAGAAGAATTTCGAGGGGTTTGAGGCTGACCCTGTCGACCCTATACCTGCTGTGCAATCAACTGTGGCACTGAGGAATTCCATAGGGTTGGATGCGAGTATCAAGGATGTGGAAGAGTTGGTAGAGGACCACAATCAAGAGTTGACCACTGATGAGCTGCAAGAGCTTCATCTGCAACAGCTACAGACCACAGCTCAGGAAATTGCTTCAGAGGAGGAGGAAGAGAGATGGAAGAAGGTGCCTTCTTCAAAGATCAAGGAGATTTGTGCAATGTGGACTAAGGTGCATTCATATGTAAAGGAACATCACCCTGAGAAAGCAGTTGCAATCTGTGCTGGTGACTTTTACAATGACAATGCCATGTGCCATTTTAGGCAAATCTTAAAGAGATGCCAGAAACAGACTTATCTGGACAGATATTTTGTGTGACAGGGGTCCAGTGACTCAAGCTGGTCCTAGTAGCATTAAAAAACAAAGGAGGGAAGTGACCCTGGATAAGGACTTGGTACCTCAAGTCCTTATGGAGGGGGATTCCCCTTCCAAACAATAACCTCTCTTCCCTCTCCCCTCCTTCCTGTCTTCCATCCATCAACAACAGCCTTCAATGAAAGGTAAGTGTCAGGTTGAATGTTCATTCTTTGTGCATGTAAATCTATCTTTAAATTAAAAAAAAAAAAATTTTCTTAATACTTCTGGGTGTCAGGAACAGATTAATTGGATTTACATTATTTCTTATGGGGAAAGCGGTTTCTGGATTAAACACAAAAACCGAGGGTCCACTGTAACAGAATCAAGACTCAAAATCCATAACAGACCAGGGGAAGGGGAAGGGGGCTGTTACCTATCCTCAGAAAAAGTGGCAAAAATCGAGTATTTCCAGTCCTAAAACCAACTAAATTCCTCTATTTCAGCAGTATATCTTCCAGTCTATCAAATGATACCAGGAAACAACCAACAAAACCATTCAAAGTTGCTATTTTAAACCAAATGCAAGGGCAGAACTTAGCTTTTCCCATCATGCACCATGTGGGGGCAGGATTTTTTTTTTTTATACAGTGCATACTCACAGCACAGACCCATTCTCTTATATCTAGGCCAAAATTTACTACTCACAACTTACCTGCAAAAGTTGTAATGACACATTTGCAAACAAACCAAGGTATGAGTGAGGACTGTAGCCAGCTGGCCCAGTGGCTTACATGCTGGCATGGAATTTTACAACTCACTCGCAGCGAGTTCAATCCCCACCTGTACCGTGGTCAATCTGCGAGAGCCAAGCTCAAAATGTAGATCCACACGAGGGACCCTAGCATCAATAATGTAGATCTAAGGGACACTGAAATTGCTAACAATTTTGTGATGTTACAACACAGTCAACTATACTTGAAGACATAAAAAGTACTTGCCTCCATATTTGGCTTCCAACGACTTTCAAATACAGACATAGCTGCCAAGGATCCTGAGCCCATTGTGGTGTATGGAAGGCGATCAGTGGAGCCATGAGGATGGATTGAATAAATGTGAGAATCATGCTTGTCAACACCTCCCAGCACTAAAGCAGCACCTATATAACCCTGCAAAAAGATATTACATATTACAAATATATTAATTGGGGTACAACCACTGGTAATATTCTAAGGGCCTATAACTTCATGGAAAATTTTAGCCTCTCTGAGTCACTTCAAATGTGCAATTACCTTAGCCTTGACGAGTTTTGAGTAGTTGCGACTTGTATGTATTATTGCTATAAGTGTGTAGGGGGATGGGGCAGTTGTGCTGTGGTTGTCATATATGATACACATCATTCAACCTAGAAATTATGTAATTTACATGTTAACATGCACCCTATTAAACCCCAGGCTATTTTCAAAGTTGCTATAATAGCCGAGTTATCTCGTGATGTGCATCATGGCATAAGTGGAGAAGTGCGTGTTATTAGACAAACATTTTACCCAGGGGGCTAAGTCATCAGCGAAGCAGGGCTGTATCCTGTAGGTCAATGCTTACTAGGAAGGCCACGATCAGGCACTAATACACTACAAATTAGCCAAAAATATACAAATATGATAAATCTGGAAACCTGTAATATTCAGTAAACCTAAATATACTCTTAATAATCAAGGCAGAATATTAACAATAGATAAAACTGAAAATTTTAGAAAGTTTATTTAAGAAATAAATAGGAAATAATCATATCAGAATATATGCTTGATGCTGAAAAGATAAGTAACAGCCTCAATGTCAGAAAGAAGATGAAAAGCAAGAAAAATCTGCTGATGAAAAAATTGTGTGTAAATGGCAGATAGGAGCTCAGGAAATCAATTCAAGACTAATGTACTTTGTTTTTCTGGGATGTGTATTAGTGGAAACATGACAAGGCAATACGTCAGGAAGAGAGCTAGAGTCAAACTTCTGTGTTTTGCAGAAATATTCTACAACTAGTGTTGATGTGGGTGAAAGAGAAAGCTGGAAATCTGTGTAGGAAATATAGTGCAGATGTGTCCAATGATCTAGCAGAGGAATCTTGAAAATAACTTTCCAACATTTCAAATGTTTAACCCTTTGAGGGTCGACAGGCCCTCTCCGAAACTCGTTCTCAGGGTCAGCCAAATTTAAAAAAAAAAAAATAATTTTCTCTTATGAAAAGATAGAGAATCTTTTCCCGATCATAAGGACACCAAAAGTTTGAAATTTGATGGAAAACTTATGGAATTATGCTCTCGCGAAGTTAGCGGTCTCGGGGATATTTACGCATCGGCGATTTTGCCCACTTTGAGCCCCATTTTCGGCCAATTCCACTGTACTAGTCGACAAAAAACATGAATATTTTGCTAGAACTCCATTTTTTCTACCGAATGGGTGCAAGAAACCACCCATTTATGAAATTCAACTATCCAGTACAGTGGTCAGAATTTAGCAATTTTGCCAATTTCATACAAATTTCAAAAGATGCCAATTTCCGAATAGGGTCCAGAATAAACAAGAAAGACATTCCTGACACTAAAATGACATTTCCTCTGGTCATTAGTCACGTCTCAAGGCCCCTCTTATATTCTTTTGCTTTCCACTTTGAATTTTTATTCTCACAAAAAATATAAGACTTACTGTTATGCAGACTACTCCATTAGTGTAAAAAATGGTATAAATATTATTGGCGCACTTGTGAAAGAATATTAGATTCACCAGTGATGTGTATTGGACCATTGGCACGATTTGTTTACTTTTGAAATTTGGTAAAAATCGAACATTTCTGCTACTTTGAGCTCAATTTCAAGGTATCTTTCATTGTAAAACCAGTCAAAATCATCTCAATTTCTGTAATATGTCTTCCATTCTATAAAATGAGACCAAGAAAACTAGAATACAACAATAAATACCATATGAAAATACAGTGCAAAGTCGCTGTTTTATTCCAAAAAAACAGTCAAAGTTTTTTTTTTCTCATTATGCACTGTGTGCTGCAGAATTTTTTTTAGACTGTGCACACTGACCACATAGACCCATTCTTTCATATGAAGGCCTACCAGCTTTCTCTCACTAGATTTGAGGGCGCTAGAATTTAGGCGTACTAGTATGTCAAAAACCCTGGGTCGTAAGCCGTACTAGTACGTCCAAAACCCTCAAAGGGTTAATAAATGTATGGAAGAGGGTAAGGTACCTAGGGATTAGCAGAGAGCATACATAGTTCCTTTGTATAAAGGCAAAGGGGACAAAAGAGAGTGCAAAAATTATAGGGGGATAAGTCTGTTGAGTATACCTGGTAAAGTGTATGGTAGAGTTATTATTGAAAGAATTAAAAGTAAGACTGAGAATAGGATAGCAGATGAACAAGGAGGCATTAGGAAAGGTAGGGGGTGTGTGGACCAGGTGTTTACAGTGAAACATATAAGTGAACAGTATTTAGATAAGGCTAAAGAGGTCTTTGTGGCATTTATGGATTTGGAAAAGGCGTATGACAGGGTGGATAGGGGGGCAATGTGGCAGATGTTGCAGGTGTATGGTGTAGGAGGTAGGTTACTGAAAGCAGTGAAGAGTTTTTACGAGGATAGTGAGGCTCAAGTTAGAGTACATAGGAAAGAGGGAAATTATTTCCCAGTAAAAGTAGGCCTTAGACAGGGATGTGTGATGTCACCGTGGTTGTTTAATATATTTATAGATGGGGTTGTAAGAGAAGTAAATGCAAGGGTCTTGACAAGAGACGTGGAGTTAAAAGATAAGGAATCACACAAAGTGGGAGTTGTCACAGTTGCTCTTTGCTGATGACACTGTGCTCTTGGGAGATTCTGAAGAGAAGTTGCAGAGATTGGTGGATGAATTTGGTAGGGTGTGCAAAAGAAGAAAATTAAAAGTGAATACAGGAAAGAGTAAGGTTATGAGGATAACAAAAAGATTAGGTGATGAAAGATTGGATATCAGATTGGAGGGAGAGAGTATGGAGGAGGTGAATGTATTCAGATATTTGGGAGTGGACATGTCAGCGGATGGGTCTATGAAGGATGAGGTGAATCATAGAATTGATGAGGGGAAAAGGGTGAGTGGTGCACTTAGGAGTCTGTGGAGACAAAGAACTTTGTCCTTGGAGGCAAAGAGGGGAATGTATGAGAGTATAGTTTTACCAACACTCTTATATGGGTGTGAAGCATGGGTGATGAATGTTGCAGCGAGGAGAAGGCTGGAGGCAGTGGAGATGTCACGTCTGAGGGCAATGTGGTGTGAATATAATGCAGAGAATTCGTAGTTTGGAAGTTAGGAGGAGGTGCGGGATTACCAAAACTGTTGTCCAGAGGGCTGAGGAAGGGTTGTTGAGGTAGTTCGGACATGTAGAGAGAATGGAGAGAAACAGAATGACTTCAAGAGTGTATCAGTCTGTAGTAGAAGGAAGGCGAGGTAGGGGTCGGCCAAGGAAAGGTTGGAGGGAGGGGGTAAAGTAGGTTTTGTGTGCGAGGGGCTTGGACTTCCAGCAGGCGTGCGTGAGCGTGTTTGATAGGAGTGAATGGAGACGAATGGTTTTTAATACTTGACGTGCTGTTGGAGTGTGAGCAAAGTAACATTTATGAAGGGGTTCAGGGAAACCGGCAGGCCGGACTTGAGTCCTGGAGATGGGAAGTACAGTGCCTGCACTCTGAAGGAGGGGTGTTAATGTTGCAGTTTAAAAACTGTAGTGTAAAGCACCCTTCTGGCAAGACAGTGATGGAGTGAATGATGGCGAAAGTTTTTCTTTTTCGGGCCACCCTGCCTTGGTGGGAATCGGCCAGTGTGATAACAAATAAATAAAAAATTCTGGCGGCTTCAAATCAAGCAGGAGAAAGCTGGTAGGCCCACATGTGAGAGAATGGGTCTGTGTGGTCAGTGTGCACCATGTAAAAAAAATCCTGGAGCACGCAGTGCATAATGAGAAAAAAAAACTCCGACCGTTTTTTTTTAATTAAAATGCCAACTTTGTGGTCTATTTTCGAATAGTATTTATGGTTGTATTCTCGTTTTCTTGGTCTCATTTGATAGAATGGAAAACATATTATAGAAATAGAGGTGATTTTGATTGATTTTACTATAAAAAGAACCTAGAAATGGAGCTCAAATTAGGGGAAATGTTTGATTTTTGCCAATGTTCAAAAGTAAACAAATGATGCCATTGTCCAATAAATGTCCAACTAGCCATTCTAATATGCAGTCATGAATGGGTTGATGTTATTTATACAATTATTACAGTATTGCAGTAGTCTGCATAATAGCAAGTCTTCTATTTTTTGTTTGAATAAAAATTCAAAATAGAAAGCAAGAGTAATATCAGAGGGGCCTGGAGACATGACTGATGAACAAAGAAAATGTTATTTTAGAGCCAGGAATGTCTGCATTGTTCATTCTGGACCTTATTTTGAAATTGTCATATTTATTAATTTCCATGAAATTGGCCAAATTGCAAATTTCTGACCACATTATTAGATAGTTGAAATTGGTAAATGGGCAGTTTCTTGTACTCAGTCGATAGAAAAAAATGGAGTTCTAAAGAAATAGCTATGAATTTGGGCGACTGGAACATTGGAATTAGCCGAAAATAGGGCTCAAAGTGGGCGAAATCGCCGATTTGTAAACAGCGCCGAGGTCGCTAACTTCACGAGAGCATAATTACGTCAGTTTTCCATCAAATTTCGTTTTTTTGGTGTCATTACAATCGGGAAAAGATTCTCTATCATTTCATAAGAAAAAATAATTTTTTTTTTTTTAAATTTTGCGACACCAGGAGACACCTCAGGATTGGGGGTTGCGACAGTCAAAGGGTTAACAAGTCGGCCGTCTCCCACCGAGGCAGGGTGACCCAAAAAGAAAGAAAATCCCCAAAAAGAAAATACAGTGGACCCTCGACTAATGATGGCATCAACTAACGTTAAATCCGGCTAACGATACTTTTAACGTTAACATTTTGCCTTGGCTAACGCTAAAAAACTCTACTAAAGATATTCGTTCTCGGGTACCAATTAATATCTTTAGTCGAGGGTCCACTGTACTTTCATCATCATTCAACTCTTTCACCTCACTCACACATAATCACTGTTTTTGCAGAGGTGCTCAGAACACAACAGCTTAGAAGCATATACATATAAAGATACACAACATATCCCTCCAAACTGTCAATATCCCGAACCCCTCCTTTAGAGTGCAGGCATTGTACTTCTCATTTCCAGGACTCAAGTCTGGCTATATAAAAATAACCGGTTTCCCTGAATCCCTTCACTAAATATTACCCTGCTCATACTAACAGATCGTCAGGTCCCAAATACCATTTGTCTCCATTCATTCCTATCGAACACGCTCACACACACCTGCTGGAAGTCCAAGCCCCTCGCCCACAAAACCTCCTTTACCCCTTTCTTCCAACCTTTTCGAGGACGACCCCTACCCCGCCTTCCTTCCCCTACAGATTTAAATGCTCTTCATGTCATTCTACTTTGATCCATTCTCTCTAAATGATCAAACCACCTCAACAACCCCTCTTCAGCCCTCTGACTAATACTTTTATTAACTCCACACCTTCTCCTAATTTCCACACACCGAATTTTCTACATAATATTTACACCACACATTGCCCTTAGACAGGACATCTCCACTGCCTCCAACCGCCTCCTCGCTGCATTCACAACCCAAGCTTCACACCCATATAAGAGTGTTGGTACTACTATACTTTCATACATTCCCTTCTTTGCCTCCATAGATAATGTTTTTTGTCTCCACATATACCTCAATGCACCACTCACCTTTTTTCCCCTCATTAAATTCTATGATTAACCTCATCCTTCATAAATCCATCCGCCAACACATCAACTCCCAAGTATCTGAAACATTCACTTCTTCCATACTTCTCCTTCTCAATATGATATCCAATTTCTCTTTATCTAAATCATTTGATACCCTCATCACCTTACTCTTTTCTATGTTCACTTTCAACTTTCTACCTTTACACACACTCCCTAACTCGGTCACTAACCTTTGCAATTTTTCTTTAGAATCTCCCATAAGCACAGTATCATCAGCAAAAAGCAACTGTGTCAATTCCCATTTTGTATTTGATTCCCCATAATTTAATCCCACCCCTCTCCCGAACACCCTAGCATTTACTTCTTTTACAACCCCATCTATAAATATATTAAAGAACCATGGTGACATTACACATCCCTGTGTAAGACCTACTTTTACTGGGAAGTAGTCTCCCTCTCTTCTACACACCCTAACCTGAGCCTCACTATCCTCATAAAAACTCTAAACAGCATTTAGTAACTTACCACCTATTCCATATACTTGCAACATCTGCCACATTGCTCCCCTATCTACTATCATATGCCTTTTCTAAACCCATAAATGCAATAAAAACTTCCGTACCTTTATCTAAATACTGTTCACATATATGCTTCAATGTAAACACCTGATCTACACATCCCCTACCCACTCTAAAACCTCCTTGCTCATCCGCAATCCTACATTCTGTCTTACCTCTAATTCTTTCAATTATAACCCTACCTTACACTTTATACATGTACATACTAGGAAAGAGGGTATTGCACCAGGTGAAGGCTGTGAAAACTTTGGGTAGTTTTAAAACAGGCTAGACAACTCTGAATGAGAAAAGTTGCATTTGAAAAGAATCTGCTGGCCTAAGCAGTGTGCCTCCATTCTTATGTTCTTATGTAGTTGGTGCATTTAAGAGAGGAAGGTCCAGTAGGCTAACTGCAATGCTCAGCTACCTGGAATGTTGATTTGAGAGTAGAGATGAACAAGTGTGCTAGACTGAAATTTTTTCTTATTCTTAGTATGATGTGGGCAAGGGGCAAGGCTAAAACTGGCAGCCTTAGAGCTGCTTCTGAACACTTAATGCTGGTATGCTCTTAACAGTGTCTGCAGTCAAAACTGGAGCTGCTTCTAAACACTTCCTGCTGGTATGGCTCTCTTCAGCCCATTCCCAGTCCACAAGATGACTGCGTGTTCCTATGCACCAAACAAACGTTTTCATTATTCATATGGCTGGAATACTTGTGTTCATTAACATGAGTTTTGAGGTCTCCCCCCAGTTTCTTGTCAGGTGGACACAATGTAAACATAAAATAGAGGACCACTGCAGCAGGTCTATTGGCCCAAGATGGGTAGGTCATTTGTAGTAGTTTGAAGAACATACATTACGAAGATGTTCAGTCTTAGCCTTGATTACTAGTACCACTCAATTTACGACCTACTCAACATACGACCACGTGTCTGGCAGCAGGGCTGGGTGGGCCGATTGGAGAATATGGACCCTAACATTGAACGATTTGTCAAGATTGAAAGAATGGTACAGGACGCAATACATCCATACAGAGAAATTTACGAAGAACAGAAAAAAAGGAAAATTCAAACAAATCTCAGTATGTTTATCAAGAAGAGTGCTTCCCCACCTCCTCCCACCCCTACCCCTTCAGAGGAAGAAAGCATAGACGATCCCCAACCAAGAGCTAGAGGGCTGTAAATGTGTCCAAATCTTTATTTTTATTTCATGTATATTTCATTAAAACTTCCACGAGTTTCCTTTATTTCTATTTTTTTAATTTATGTAATTTTTATTTACACTGTTTACAGCTTAGCTTAAGTTATTTTGTACTTTTCTGTTCATGCATACGAATGTTTTCAGTTTTTTACATTTGAGGTGAATTCAAACACATTGTTTTGTATGCAAATGTTCTCGGAAATAAACAACTGTTTGTGTTGTACACAGTGTTTCTCCTAAACCTTACAGCATAAAACACAGTACTAAAAGCATAAAAAGTAAAAAATGAAATATAAAAATAGAACAATAAAATAAAATCATTACAATAACTGATGTTGATATACAGTAGTAAAATAATTAGTAAAAAGTAACATACAATACTATGCAGGTACGTACTTTATATAGCAAAGGTTTGACATTATGCCCTACCCAGTATGTCGGCAATTTTCTAAGGTTCGACTTGCGTCCATTTTGACTTAGGATTGGTTGGTCGAAACCAAGCTCAGTCGCAAGTCGGATGGTACTAGTATTATTAATAATAAAATATGTAACACTCTACGAAAGGTGTCGGGTCCCCTAGCTGAGATCCACAATAAACAGTAATACATACTGTACAAGACATGTGCACCACTGTACTGAAAAGAAGTACATATCTGGTGCAGCAATGGCCAGTAGGTTACCTGTAATGCTTCCCTGTGAGGCTTAGGTTAGGTTGGGTCCCTTAGGTTACATTGGTGTCAGGTCAACCTTATTTTATGTAACCAAACATAAAATGATTTAATGTAAAATAAAGAAAACAGCATCTGAGGAAAATAGGAAGGGTTAAAAAACTGATGTTGAACACCATATCAAAAAACTGATGTAGTAAAATAAAAATGGGTTGGACTGCCACAGTGCTTTACATACAAACATGTTGCACAACAATGTGCTGGTGTATAAAGTATATCAATGTATGATATCTCTATGGGCAACCAGTACTATCTGGTCCACTAATTTACAAAATAAGCTAAGAGAAATGGATAAATTAGATAAATTCCAAATCCCCAGCTCACTTGGTATCGAAATAGCATCTGTTTGAGCATGCGGTTAGCTGCAACAACAGGTACTTGGCGACCAGTGTTGAGGCGATGAAGCTCCAACTGACTGGCCATTAGCTGGGTGGTCATCTCCAAGTCTGCAGCAGTGCCTGCAAATGCAATAAGAGTATTAACACAAGTGTGATTGACAATCTGTTGTAGCAAATAGTAATTGTGTGTTATTGAAATGAATGTTACACAGTTCTATCAACATTGTTACAATTAAAATATTCTGAAATTTCACTTCTAGAAAAGCAGTGTTACAAAAAATGCAATTTCTAATAAGCTTACAGATCTCCAGTGAATACTAGAAAGGACTGCCCTTCTAGCATCCAGCCTGTTACTGGGTTTTCGTAACAAGTAGTCAGTATCCTTGTCCAATTATCCATTAGAATTCAATAAGAATTATTAGTGCTTCAAGATTGCAACTGGTAGGTTACTAACTAAAGAAATTAAAATTTAATAAATTTATTAACAATCAAGATGTCTAGGAGTATATTATCAAATTAAAATAAATTAATCAATTTAAACAAATTACATGTAATAATAATCACTTCTCTCGTGTACAGTAGTATTGTGCTGAAGGCACATATCACATCTTTATATCTTAAGTACCGTCTGGTACCTTAACCTTTAATAATACAATATACAAATAAGTTTGTGTGTATGTGAGTAAGTGTTCTAAGTAGTTCGCTATGTCTCACGACTCGGCTAGACTTAAACAAGTGACTGACAAAGTCCTCACATCGACTAACTTCTTGACCACCTGGCAATCAGAACAATTGCTTGAACAATAAAACGACTGTTAAGCCCAATAGCAATATAACAAGCAACTGCGACACAGAATCAGGAACAAGGAGATAATATAACGACATTAAGTAGGGACCATCTGCGGATCCTCCACAAAAGTCACCAAACTCCCATACTACTGAATCTAAGTTCAGCATAAGAAAATTCCCAACTGTGACAGTACACAGATACCAGTACAAATTAGGTCAGAAGCTACAGCTCAGGACCTGAGTTGCTCAGAGTGTCTATGCGACACATCCTCAGTACAACAGAATTCTACAGAACCAACAACAAGAAAGCAACAGACGATCTTCCAACAAGGGCCAATAAGGGAGAGTTAGGCACGTCTTGTCAGGAATACGTCCAACCACCAAGAGAGTCTAGCCCAGACTGACTACTCCAGGCGAGGTGTGAACACCCCCCCTCGATCACGTGATTGCTCCGTGGACAGTTGCTGCCCAGCAACACCTGAGAAGCCGGCAGGGAAACGAGCCACGAGCAATAATTACAGTAGTTAGACATTCAAGACGAACTATGAGCACATAATAATATATAAATGTTACATCCTACCTAATAAAAGTAACAAGTCAAATAATAATATAAACCAATATATTTACGATTTAGCTATTATCGCAAATATAAGCAATATAAAATTATATGAAAAGGTAATATACATTATATACATTGTGACCCATTCAGGGGTCGCAACAAGCAGCAACATACAATTTTGTATAATTAGTGTAGTAGGTTGGTAGACAGCAACCACCAAGGGAGGTACTACCGTCCTGCCAGGTGACTGTGAAACAGAAACCTGTAACTGTTTTATGTGATGGTAGGATTGCTGGTGTCTTTTTTTCTGTCTCATAAACCCTCTGGATAACAGGTACATCTTGCTACTTCTATTTACACTTAGGTCACACTACACAGGCATGTACAAGCATATATGTATATACTTAAACACATCAGGGAAACTGGTTATTTTCATATAGTCAGACTTGAGTCCTGGAAATGGGAAGTACAATGCCTGCACTTAAAAGGAGGGGTTTGGGATATTGGCAGTTTGGAGGGATATGTTGCGTATCTTTATACGTATATGCTTCTAAACTGTTGTATCTGAGCACCTCTGCAAAAACAGTGATAACTTGTGAGTGTGGTGAAAGTGCTGAATGATGATGAAAGTATTTTCTTTTTGGGGATTTTCTTTCTTTTTTTGGGGTCACCCTGCCTCGGTGGGAGACGGCCGACTTGTTGAGAGACAAAAAAAAAAAAAAAAAAAAAAAGTTTTTTTCTTCTTTTTCTTAATAGCTCGTTTTTTATTTCCTCTATTGCCCATGGGGAAGTGGAAAAGAATCTTTCCTCTGTAAGCCATGTGTGTGTCATACGAGGCGACTAAAATGCCAGGAGCAATGGGCTAGTAACCCTTTCTCCTGTATACATTTACTAAAAAGAGAAGAAAAACTTTATAAAACTGGGATGCCTGAATGTGCGTGGATGTAGTGCAGATGATAAGAAAGAGATGATTGCTAATGTTATGAATGAAAAGAATTTGGATGTTCTGGCCCTAAGTGAAACAAAGCTGAAGAGGGGTGCATGAGTTTCTGTGGGAAGAAATAAATGGGATTAAGTCAGGAGTATCAGAGAGTTAGTGCTAAGGAAGAGGTAGCAATAATGTTGAAGGATCAGTTATGGAAGGAGAAGAGGGAATATAAATGTGTAAATTCAAGGATCATGTGAATTAATATAAGGGTCGGATGCAAAAAGTGGGTCATAATAAGCATGTATGCACCTGGAGAAGAGAGAAGTGTAGAGAGAGATTTTGGGAGATGTTAAGCAATTATATAGGAACCTATGAACCAAGTGAGAGTAACTGTGATAGAGGACCTAAATGCTAAAGTATGAGAAACATTTAGAGAGGGTGTGGTAGGTAAGTTTGAGGTGCCAGGTGTAAATGATAATGAGAGCCCTTTGAACTTTGTATAGAAAGGGGTTTAGTTATAGGTAATGTGTATTTTAAGAAAAAGATGATAAAGAAGTATACAAGATATGATGTAGGGCGTAATGACAGTAGTTTATTGGACTACGTATTGGTAGATAAACTTTAATAGACTTCAGGATGTACGTGTTCACAGAGGGGCCACATATATCAGATCACTTTTTAGTTGTAGCTACAGTGAAAGTAAAAGGTAGATAAGATACAAGGAAAATAGAAGCAGCAAGTAAGAAAGGTGAAGGTTTATAAACTAAAAGAGGAGGCAGTTAGGGTAAGACATAAACAACTATTGGAGGATAGATGAGCTAATGAGAGTACAGGTAATGGGGTCAAAGATGTATGGGGTAGGTTTAAGAATGTAGAGTTAGTGTTCAGCAGAAGTTTATGGTTAGGGAGGGAAAAAGAGCGATTGGTGAAATAATGATGTAGAGAGTAGTAAGGGAATAAAAAGTTAGTATACGAGAGGTTTTTATAAAGTAGAAGTGATGCAAGGAGGGAAGAGTATATGGAAAGAAAATGAGAGGTTAAGTGAGTGGTGAAGAAATGTAAAAAGAGAGCAAATGAGAGAGTGGGCGAGATGTTACCAACAAATTTTGTTGAAAATAAGAAAGTTTTGGAGTGAGATTAATAAGTTGAGGAAGCCTAAGGAACAAATGGATTTGACAGTTAAAAATAGGAGAGGAGAGTCATTAAATGGAGAGTTAGAGGTATCGGGAAGGTGGAGGGAACACTGAGGAATTGTTAAATGTTGATGAAGATAGAGAAGCTGTGATTTCGTGTATAGAGCAAGGAGGAATAACATCTTGTAGGAGTGACGAAGAGCCAGTTGCGAGCGTGGGGAAGTTCGTGAGGCAGAGGGTAGAATGAAAGGGGGTAAGGCAGCTGGGATTGATGAGATAAAGATAGAAATGTTAAAAGCAGGTGGGGATATAGTTTCGAAGTGGTTGGTGCTATTTTTTAATAAATGTATGGAAGAGGGTAAGATACCTAGGGATTTGCAGAGAGCGAGCATAGTTCCTTTGTACAAAGGCAAAGGGGACAAAGAGTGCAAAAGTTATAGGGGAATAAGTCTGTTGAGTATACCTGGTAAAGTGTATGGTCGAGTCATTATTGAAAGAATTAAGAGTAAGACAGAGAGTAGGATAGCAGATGAACAAGGAGGCTGTAGGAACGGTAGGGGTTGTTCAATATATTTATACAGAGGGAGTTGTAAGAGAAATGAATGCGAGGGTCTTGGCAAGAGGTGTGGGGTTAAAAGATAAAGAATAACACAAAGTGGGAGTTGTCACAGTTGCTCTTTGATGATGACACTGTGCTTTAGGGAGATTCTTAAGAGAAGATGCAGAGGTTGGTGGATGAATTTGGTAGGGTATGTAAAATAAGAAAATTAAAAGTGAATATAGGAAAGAGTAAGGTGATGAGGATAACAAAAAGATTAGGTGATGAAAGACTGGATATCATATTGGAGGGAGAGAGTATGGAGGTGGTGAATGCATTCAGATATTTAGGAGTGGACATGTCAGCAGATGGGTCTATGAAGGATGAGGCGAATCATAGAACTGATGAGGGGAAAAGGGTGAGTGGTGCACTTAGGAGTCTGTGGAGACAAGGAATTTTGTCAGTGGAAGCAAAAAGGGGAATGTATGAGAGCATAGTTATACCAACACACTTATATGGGTGTGAAGCATGGGTGGTGAATGTTGCAACGAGGAGAAGGTTGGAGACAGAGGAGATGTCATGTCTGAGGGCACTGTGTGGTGTGAATATAATGCAGAGAATTCATAGTTTGAAAATTAGAAGGAAGTACGGGATTACCAAAACTATTATCCACACGGCTGAGGAGGGGTTGCTGAGGTGGTTCGGACATGTAGAGAGAATGGAACGAAACAGAATGACTTCGAGAGTGTATGAATCTGTAGTGGAGGGAAGACAGGGTATTGGTCGGCCGAGGAAAGGTTGGAGGGAGGGGGTAAAGGAGGTTTGGTGTGTGAGGGGCTTGGACTTCCAGCAAGCATGCGTGAGTGTATTTGATAGTAGTGAATGGAGACAAATAGCTGTGAATACTTGACGTGCTATTGGAGTGTGAGCAAAGTAACATTTATGAAGGGATTCAGGGAAACCGGCAGGCTGGGCTTGAGTCCTGGAGATGGGAAATACAGTGTCTGTGCTCTAAAGGAGGGGTGTTACTGTTACAGTTTTATAACCAGTGTAAAGCACCCCTCTGGCAAGACAATGATGGAGTGAATGATGAAAGTTTTTCTTTTTTTGGGCCACCCTGCCTTGGTGGGAATCAGCCAATGTGTTCATAATAAAAATGAACATTGAACTATCATTACATACTTTCACCGATTCATTTGTGCCATAAACATACAAGTGAATAAATGCACGTATGATAATTTTAGTCTGGGTAGTAGGTTAGTACAGTGGACCCCTGGTTCGCGAAGTCATCGTTATCTGATAAATCCTTTATCCGAAGCATTATATCGCAAAAAATTTGCCTCTGTTCCCGTTACAAAACCCGGTATGCGATACGATTCGTACAAGACGTGTCAACGTGTGGCCTGAACTGCCCTGTGTGTGCCAGTGTTTACAAGCCAGCCAGTGTTCGCGCATCTAAGGATACATACGGTACATTCCATATTATCCATATTATCACTGTTTTTGGTGCTTGTTTCTGCAAAATAAGTCACCATGGGCCCCAAGAAAGCTTCTAGTGCCAACCCATCGAGACCAAAGGTGCTAATGACTATTGAAATAAAGAAAGAGATAATTGCAAAGTATGAAAGTGGAGTGTGTGTGTCGGACCTGGCCAAGTTGTATAGTAAATCCCAATCAACCATCTCTACTATAGTGAGCAGGAAAATGGCAATCAAGGAAGCTGTTCTTGCAAAAGGTGCAACTGTGATTACAAAACAGCAATTCCCCTTCTAAATATTAAAAACTTCGACACTCTTCCCCTCCTCCCATCCCATCAATCATCACCAGATCTTCATTAAAGGTAAGTGTCAATTATTCTATTGTGATTATTCTATTGTTATTATTGTTATTGTAATTATTCTATTGCATTAAACTTAATATTTCATGTGGTAAAAGTTTTTTTTCATACTTTTGGGTGTCTTGCACAGATTAATTTGATTTCCATTATTTATGGGGAAAATTGATTCACTTTCCGATAATTTTGCTTTACGATGAGCTCTCAGGAACGGATTAATAACGTGAACCAGGGGTCCACTGTATACAGCAAATGCCCAGGGACATACTACCATCCTACCAAGTGAATGTACAATGGAAGCCTGTAACTGTTTTACATGATGGTAGGATTGCTGATGTCTGTTTTGTCTCATAAACATGCAAGATTTCAGATACATCTTGCTACTTCTACTTACACTTAGGTCACACTACACATCCATGTACAAGCATATATATACACACCCCTCTGGGTTTTCTTCTATTTTCTTGATAGTTCTTGTTAATTTCTTATCTCCACAGACAAGTGGAGTAGAATTCTTCCTCAGTAAGCCATGCGTGTCGTAAGAGGCAACTAAAATACCAGGACGAAGGGGGCTAGTAACCCCTTCTCCTGTATACATTACTAATTTTAAAAAAAGAGAAACTTTCGTTTTTCTTTTTAGGCCACCCTGCCTCAGTGGGATATGGCTGGTTTGTTAAAAGAAAATTATCTAGTCTGAAATAGGTACAGTAGGTTGTAGGGACATCCACCAACACACGGTACACAAACTACCGCAAATTATAATAACAGCTATCGTTAAATCTGCATCTACTTATGTGTAACCCTCAACTCCTGTGACCTTAAAGGCAAAAAATATGGAATGCTTGTAAGTGTATTAGGAGGGCAAATGACAGAACAGTGTTCAACAAAAGTATGTATCAGAATGGCTTTGTAATTCTTCTTGTAGTGGAGAAATACAAATGAAAACTAAATTGCAACTTAAAACCTAGATAACTCTTGCATCAACCCAGGAGATATCAACCAAGACAACTCCAATGCTAGTAAAGTTCATACCTGTAAGAATGATATTGTGTGTGTGGTTAAAAAAAAAAAAAAAAAAAAGGGGGGGTAAGCATCCAATGTGGAAGTATTTGGAAAAGTAACAATACTACAAATAATATCAAAATCAAGGAGGCACGATTTGGTTAAAGTCTACAAAGAATGCAAGCTGGAAGATGATGATCATTTTCAAGGGAAATGAAATGTGAACAGGTTTGATCCAAGGAAGATTAGAGCAGCTCTTGATCCAGTATGTCTTATCTTCTAGCAGTTTTCCCAACAAGAGTGAGGTGGCAAGAAGACTTTTGAAGATGGCACATCAAATTTGTGGAAATTACAGGTCTCCCGCAACATTCGCCTTTTCCATTTTCGTGGGCTACAAATATTCGCAAATTCCCAACTGCCCAATCATATTTAAAATACACCTACCATCCGACTTACGACCTGCTTGACATACGGCCATTCGACTTACGACCATGTTTTCTATGCCAAATTTCTGGGAAATAAACAACTGTTTGTGTTGTACACAGTGTTTATCCTAAACCTTACAGTATAAAATACAGTACTAACAGCATAAAAAGTAAAGTAAAAAATGAAATACCAAAATAAAACAACAAAATAAAGTCATTACAAAAATGTGATGTTGATATTCAGTAGTAAGGTTCGACTGTGTCCATTTCGACTTCTGACCGGTTTGTCGGAACTGAACTCGGTCATAAGTTGGATGGTACCTGTACGTCATTACACATCTTAGAAATTGTGGCGGTGGCAGAGTTTGTTTGGAGATGGGAAAAGACAGTCCTTCAATATGACACTAATATCAACTCTACAGCTTATTTATCTATCACAATTCATCTAATATGACATAATAAACAATACAGTGGACCCTCGACCAACGATGGCGTCGATTAACGATAAATCCAACTAGCGATACATTTTAACGCAAAAATTTTGCCTCGACTAGCGCTAAAAAACTCAACCAACACTATTCGTTCCGTCTGAGACGCGTCCACTTCTGGCCAGTGTTTACAAGCCAGCCAGCCACCGCAGTAGTTTCCAAGCATACAATCGGAACATTTTATATTATCACAGCCTTTTTAGTGATTGCACCTGCAAAATAAGTCACCATGGGCCCCAAGAAAGCTTCTAGTGCTAACCCTACAGCAAAAAGGGTGAGAATTACTATGGATATGAAGAAAGAGATCATTGCTAAGTATGAAAGTGGAGTGCGTGTCTCTGAGCTGGCCAGGTTGTACACAAAACCCCAATCAACCATCGCTACTATTGTGGCCAAGAAAACGGCAATCAAGGAAGCTGTTCTTGCCAAAGGTGCAACTATGTTTTCGAAACTGAGATTGCAAGTACTCGAAGATGTTGAGAGACTGTTATTGGTGTAGATAAACGAAAAACAGACAGCAGGAGATAGCATCTCTCAAGCCATCATATGTGAAAAGGCTAGAAAGTTGCACGACGGTTTAATTAAAAAAATGCCAGCAACTAGTGGTGATGCGAGTGAATTTAAGGCCAGCAAAGATTGGTTTGAGAGATTTAAAGGGAAGGGAAGTAACCCCGGAAAAGGACTTGCCACCTCAAGTCCTAATGGAAGGGGATTCCCCTTCTAAACACTAAGACCATCAACACTCTCCCCTCCTATCCCATCCCATCAATCATCACCAGATCTTCAATAAAGGTAAGTGTCATGTAACTGTGCATGTCTTCTTCAGTTTGTGTGTATTAAAATTAATATTTCATGTGGTAAAAAAATTTTTTTTTCATACTTTGGGGTGTCCTACACGGATTAATTTGATTTCCATTATTTCTTATGGGGAAAATTAACTTGACTAACGATAGTTTTGACTAACGATGAGCTCTCGGGAACGGATTAATAGCGTTAGCCGAGGGTCCACTGTATTAATAACACAAACTTGACATACTCTAGAATGAATAAAATACGTCATTAAGTAGGTCACGAGTGTTACTGTGTTGTTGTTGGGTGTATAAAGGCCACCAAGACATAAGCCGTACATAATGGTGGTGGAGGCAGCATCAGAGGCAGTAGAGACTAGAGACGGCAGTGTTGTCAGTCGCCCTGTATAACTCCAACAACATTGGAGGAGTTAGGTTCGTGCTGTGCTTTTTCTATCGATTAATTGCTTAACTTACTTGCTACACTGTTACTGCTACACTTTATTGCTGGCTGGCACTATTAGCCTTTATCAACTTGTGCTGCTTTAGTATCGTACATATTGTAGAATCACTGAAGAAGGCACATTCTCTCTTCTCTCTTCCTCCTCCACTTTGGTACTCTGCTACGAGTTCTTTCTTGAATTTTAATTTTTCTCACCTTCTTACCAAAGGGCTGGCACTAGTACAATATTTTACTACATTTTCATGTGTTTTATGACTGTTCATGGTTCAATAGGTTAAGGAAGCAGTATTGTATTATATTTCCCTACAATATATTGGGGCACCAAACATTCGCGATTTTTCAACATTTGCAAGGTTCTTGATCCCCTAACCCTCGCAAATATTGAGGGAGACCTGCATTCACTGATATGGAAGAGGCCAACACAAGGAAACTGCTCTAATCACACAACTAACTGCAGTTCCTGCAGAGCATTAAGGAAATGGAAGGACTGAGTGAAGAAGTGAGGATAATATATGTACATGTATAACCTCATGGAACTATTATAAGGATAATATACATGTATAACCTCATGGAACTATTATAAGTCATCATGACTCACGAAATCGTAATGATAATTGCAAGCAAACCATATCACGGGCGGGAATAGAACCCACGATCAAAGTCTCAGAACTCCAGACCGTCACGTTAGCCACTGGGCCAGCTAGCCACAATAAGATTCATCCAACTAGGTATATTTTTACACCATGGGAAGGTTAGCATAGGCACCACTGTGTCCACAAATGCAAGATTTTACAGACGAATCTCCAGCTAGCGTGGCCATGATGAACTCTAGTCTCAGAACTCCAAATACAATAATCACTCATGACCATTTTTCTTGCCTTTTCTACGTTTTGATTAGCATTTAAGACTTGATTCAAAAAAAGTCACTATAAGGGAAAACTTTTAAGAGCTGGCTCTGTTAAAAATATTTGGGAAGAAAATGTATATTACAAGTTTTTATCTCAAACGATACATAATTTTTTAACCCACTGGTTGTCTCTGACTGAAATAGCGAGACCCAAAACAGAAACACTTTCTAAAAGGACCCCAATGGAAATAAGTCGCTTTTTCTGACTTATGGCTTATCCTAGGTTCTCTACACACATGCTGATATGTAATGAAAATCTATGTAACTATTTGTGTATACTTGAATACACTTACACCATCATTCACTATCACTGTACTTGTACTATAATGCATAATATTTAGGAGATGTACAATTTTTTTTTTTTAACATCTAAAATGGGCTACCTTTCAGGGTCCCAACCCTCCAATCTGAAACTTGTCCACAGAGTAAGAATTTAAAAAAAAAAAAAAAAACTTTTTTCTTATGAAATGGTAGAGTATCTTTTTCTGAAGATAATAAAACAAGGTAGTAGGTTGGTAGACAGCAACCACTCAGGGAGGTACTACCGTCCTGCCAAGAGAGTGTAGAACAAAAGCCTGTAATTGTTTTACATGATGGTAGGATTGCTGGTGTCTTTTGTGTGTCTCATAAATATGCAAGATTACAGGTATGTCTTGCTACTTCTACTTACACTTAGGTCACACTAAACATACATGTACACGTTTATTTATACACACTCATCTGAGTTTTCTTTGATTTTATCTTAGTTCTTGTTCTTATTACTTTTCCTTTTATATCCATGGGGAAGTGGAATAAGAATCTTTCCTCTGTAAGCCATGCATGTTGTAAAAGTCAACTAAAATGCCGGGAACAATGGGCTAGTAACCCCTTTTCCTGTAATAATTACTAAAAAGAATAAGAAGAAAATTGTCAAAGTGGGAAGTCTGAATGTGTGTGGATGTTGTGCGAATGATAAGAAAGAGATGATTGTGGATGTTATAATTGAGAAGAAACTGGATGTCTTGGCTTTAAGTGAAACAAAGCTGAAGGGGGTGGGAGAGTTTCAGTGGAGAGGAATAAATGGGATTAGGTCAGGGGTTTCTAATAGAGTTAGAGCTAAAGAAAGAGTAGCAATAATGCTGAAGGATAAGCTATGGCAGGAAAAGAGGGACTATAAATGTATTAATTCAAGGATTATGTGGAGTAAAATAAAGGCTGGATGTGAGAAGTGGGTTATAGTAAGCATATATGCACCTGGGGAAGAGAGAAGTATAGAGGAGAGAGAGAGATTTTGGGAAATGTTGAGTAAATGAGTGGGGAGTTTTGAACCAAGTGTGAGAGTACTTGTGGTTGGGGATTTTAATGCTAAAGTGGGTAAAAATGTTGTGGAGGTAGTAGTAGGTAAATTTGGAGTGCCAGGGGTAAATTAAAATGGGGAGCCTTTAATTGAGCTATGTGTAGAAAAAGGTTTGGTAATGAGTAATACATATTTTATGAAAAAGAGGATAAATACATATACAAGGTATGATGTAGCACGTAATGAAAGTAGTTTGTTAGATTATGTATTGGTGGATAAAAGGTTGATGGGTAGGCTCCAGAATGTACACGTTTAGAGGGGCAACTGACATATCGGATCATTATCTAGTTGTAGCTACAGTTAGAGTATGAGGTAGATGGGGTAAGAGGAAAATGGCAACAACAAGTAAGAGGGAGGTGAAAGTTTATAAACTAAGGGAGGAGGAAGTTCGGGTGAAATATAAGCAACTATTGGCAGAAAGGTGGGCTGGTGCAGGTATGAGTAGTGGGGGGAGGGTTGAAGCAGGTTGGAATAGTTTTAAAAATGCAGTATTAGAATGTGGGGCAGAAGTTTGTGGTTATAGATGGGTGGGTGCAGGAGGAAAGAGGAGTGATTGGTGGAATGATGAAGTAAAGGGTGTGATAAAAGAGAAAAAGGTAGCTTATGAGAGGTATTTACAAAGCAGAAGTGTTATAAGAAGAGTAGAGTATATGGAGAGTAAAAGAAAGGTGAAGAGAGTGGTGACAGAGTGCAAAAGGAGAGTGGATGATAGAGTGGGAGAGGTACTGTCAAGAAATTTTAATGAAAATCAGAAAAAATTTTGGAGTTAAACAAGTTAAGAAAGCCAAGGGAACAAATGGATTTGTCAGTTAAAAATCAGAGTAGGGGAGTTAGTAGATGGGGAGATGGAGGTTTTGGGTAGATGGCGAGAATATTTTGAGGAACTTTTAAATGTCGATGAAGAAAGGGAGGCGGTAATTTCATGCACTGGCCAGGGAGGCATACCATTACGTAGAATGAAAGGGGGTCAAGCAGCTGGAACTGACGGGATCATGACAGAAATGTTAAAAGCAAAGGGGGACAGTGTTGGAGTGGTTGGTATTTTTGTTTAATAAATGTAATAAATGTAGAAGAGAGGGAGACTACTTCCCGGTAAAAGTAGGTCTTAGACAGGGATGTGTAATGTCACCATGGTTGTTTAATATATTTATAGATGGGGTTGTAAAGGAAGTAAATGCTAGGGTGTTCGGGAGAGGGGTTGGATTAAATTTCGGGGTATCAAATTCAAAATGGGAATTAACACAGTTACTTTTTGCTGATGATACTGTGCTTATGGGAGATTCTAAAGAAAAATGGCAAAGGTTAGTGGATGAGTTTGGGAATGTGTGTAAAGGTAGAAAGTTGAAAGTGAACATAGAAAAGAGTAAGGTGATGAGGGTGTCAAATGATTTAGATAAAGAAAAATTGGATATCAAGTTGGGGAGGAGGAGTATGGAAGAAGTGAATGTTTTCAGATACTTGGGAGTTGACGTGTTGGCGGATGGATTTATGAAGGATGAGGTTAATCATAGAATTGATGAGGGAAAAAAGGTGAGTGGTGCGTTGAGGTATATGTGGAGTCAAAAAACATTATCTATGGAGGCAAAGAAGGGAATGTATGAAAGTATAGTAGTACCAACACTCTTATATGGGTGTGAAGCTTGGGTGGTAAATGCAGCAGCGAGGAGACGGTTGGAGGCAGTGGAGATGTCCTGTTTAAGGGACATGTGTGGTGTAAATATTATGCAGAAAATTCGGAGTGTGGAAATTAGGAAAAGGTGTGGAGTTAATAGAAGTATTAGTCAGAAGGCAGAAGAGGGGTTGTTGAGGTGGTTTGGTCATTTAGAGAGAATGGATCAAAGTAGAATGGCATGGAAAGCATATAAATCTATAGGGGAAGGAAGGCGGGGTAGGGGTCGTCCTCGAAAGGGTTGGAGAGAGGGGGTAAAGGAGGTTTTGTGGGCAAGGGGCTTGGACTTCCAGCAAGCGTGCGTGAGCGTGTTAGATAGGAGTGAATGGAGACGAATGGTACTTGGGACCTGACGATCTGTTGGAGTGTGAGCAGGGTAATATTTAGTGAAGGGATTCAGGGAAACCGGTTATTTTCATACAGTCGGACTTGAGTCCTGGAAATTGGAAGTACAATGCCTGCACTTTAAAGGAGGAGTTTGGGATATTGGCAGTTTGGAGGGATATGTTGTGTATCTTTATATGTGTATGCTTCTAGACTGTTGTATTCTGAGCACCTCTGCAAAAACAGTGATAATGTGCGAGTGTGGTGAAAGTGTTGAATGATGATGAAAGTATTTTCTTTTTGGGGATTTTCTTTCTTTTTTGGGTCACCCTGCCTCGGTGGGAGACGGCCGACTTGTTGAAAAAAAAAAAAAAAAAATGTATGAAAGAGGGGAAGGTACCTAGGGATTGGCGGAGAGTGTGTATAGTCCCTTTATATAAAGGGAAGGGGACAAAAGAGATTGTAAAAATTATAGAATAAGTTTACTGAGCATACCAGGAAAAGTGTATGGTAGGGTTATTATTATTGAAAGAATTAGAGGTAAGATAGAATGTAGAATTGCAGATGAGCAAGGAGGTTTTAGAGTGGGTAGGGGATGTGTAGATCAAGTGTTTACATTGAAGCATTTATGTGAGCAGTATTTAGATAAAGGTAGGGAAGTTTTTGTTGCATTTATGGATTTAGAAAAGGCATATGATAGAGTGGATAGGGGAGCAATGTGGCAGATGTTGCAAGTACAGTGGACCCCCGCATAACGATGGCATCGCATAGCGATTTTTCCGCATAACGATTACTTTTATCGCAAAATTTTTGCCGCGCATACCGATTAAAAACCCGCATACCGATTTTCGTCCGAGACGCGTCCAATGTGCCCTCAGCCAGCCTCACATGTGCCGCTCCGTCCCATTGTTTACCAGCCAGCCTCCGCGGTAACATCCAAGCATACACTCGGAATATTTCGTATTATTACAGTATTTTCGGTGCTGTTTCTAGAAAATAAGTGACCATGGGCCCCAAGAAAGCTTCTAGTGCCAACCCTGTGGTAAAAAGGGTGAGAATTAGTATGGAAATTAAGAAAGATTTTGAAGGGTTTGGGGCTAACCCTGAGAAGCCTATGCCAGTTGTGGAATCCATTGTGCCTACTTCAAAGATTAAGGAAATGTGTGCAGAGTGGGTTGAACTGCAAACCTTTATAGATGAAAATCACCCTGACACAGCTGTTGCAAGCCGTGCTTGTGACTATTTCAATGACAATGTTATGGCCCATTTTAGGAAAGTCTTGAAGGAACGGGAGGTACAGAGCTCTATGGACAGATTTGTTGTGCGACAGAGGTCCAGTGACTCTCAAGCTGGTCCTAGTGGCATTAAAAGAAGAAGGGAAGTAACCCCAGAAAAGGACTTGCTACCTCAAGTCCTAATGGAAGGGGATTCCCCTTCTAAACAGTAAGAAGATAATGCTCTCCCCTCCTCCCATCCCATCAATCATCACCAGATCTTCAATAAAAGTAAGTGTCATGTAATTGTGCATGCCTTTTTCAGTTTGTGTGTATTAAAATTAACATTTCATGTGGTAAAAAAAAATTTTTTTCATACTTTTGGGCGTCTTGCACGGATTAATTTTATTTCCATTATTTCTTATGGGGAAAATTCATTCGCATAACGATTATTTCGCATAACGATGAGCCCTCTTGCACGGATTAAAATCGTTAACCGGGGGTCCACTGTATATGGAAATGGTGATAAGTTACTAAATGCTGTAAAGAGTTTTTATGAGGACAGTGAGGCTCAGGTTAGGGTGTGTAGAAGAGAGGGAGACTACTTCCCAGTAAAAGTAGGTCTTAGACAGGGATGTGTAATGTCACCATGGTTGTTTAATACATTTATAGATGGGGTTGTAAAAGAAGTAAATGCTAGGGTGTTCAGGAGAGGGGTGGGATTAAATTATGGGAAATTAAATACAAAATGGGAAGCGACAGTTACTTTTTGCTGATGATAATGTGCTTATGGGAAATTCTAAAGAAAAATTGCAAAGGTTAGTGGACGAATTTGGGAGCGTGTGTAAAGGTAGAAAGTTGAAAGCGAACATAGAAAAGAGTAAGGTGATAAGAGTTTCAAAGAAAAATTGGATATCAAATTGGGGAGGAGTATGGAAGAAGTGAATGCTTTCAGATATTTGGGAGTTGACGTGTCAGCAGATGGATTTATGAAGGATGAGGTTAATCATAGAATTGATGAAGGAAAAAAGGTGAGTGGTGCATTGAGATATATGTGGAGGCAAAAAATGTTATCTATGGAGGCAAAGAAGGGAATGTATGAAAGTATAGTTGTACCAACACTCTTATATGGGCGTAAAGCTTGGGTTGTAAATGATGCAGCAAGGAGGCGGTTGGAGGCAGTGGAGATGTCCTGTCTAAAAGCAATGTGTGTGGTGTAAATATTATGCAGAAAATTCGGAGTGTAGAAATTAGGAGAAGGTGTGGAGTTAATAAAAGTATTAGTCAGAGGGCTGAAGAGGGTTTGTTGAGGTGGTTTGGTCATTTAGAGAGAATGGATCCAAGCAGAATGACATGGCGAGCGTATAAATCTGTAGGGGAACGAAGGCGGGGTAGGGGTCATCCTCGAAAAGGTTGGAGGGAGGGGGTAAAAGAAGTGTTATGGGCGAGGGGTTTGGACTTCCAAGAAGTGTGCATGAGCGTGTTAGATAGGAGTGAAAGGAGACAAATGGCATTTGGTACCTGACGAGCTGTTGGAGTGTGAGCAGAGTAATATTTAGTGAATGGATTCAGGGAAACCGGTTATTTTATATAACCGGACTCGAGTCCTGGAAATGAGAAATACAATGCCTGCACTCTAGAGGAGGGGTTTGGGATATTGGCAGTTTGGAGGGATATATTGTGTATTTTTATACGTATATACTCCTAGACTGTTGTATTCTGGGCACCTCTGCAAAAACAGTGATTATGTGTGAGTGAAGTGAAAGTGTTGAATGATGAAGTACATATTTTCTTTTTGGGGATTTTCTTTCTTTTTGGGTCACCCTGCCTCGGTGGGAGACAGCCAACTTGCTGGAAAAAAAAAATTATTAAAAATTGATGAAATTACACCCACAAATTTTACTGCATCAGCCATATTTACACACTGGCGATTTTGCCCACTTTGACTCCCATTTTGGGCCATTTACATTATTCAAGTTGACCAGATTCTTAGCCATTTCACTAGTATTACTTCCATTTTATCGACAGAGCACAAGAAATCACCCAATCAACTATTTCAACTACCCAACAGTGATCAGAAATTGGTAACTTGGGCAATTTCACACAAAGGTCAAAATATTCCAATTTCAAAATAGGGTCCAGAATAAACAACAGACATTCCTGGCACTACAATAACATTTCCTCTGTTTATTAGTTATGTTTCTAGGCTTTACAAATGAATTCAATTTTTATTTTTTATTCACATAATGAATTTTTATTCACACCAAGAAATAGACGATTTACTGTTATACAATACAGCCTCTCCTCACTTAACAACGGAGCTCCATTCCTAATATCACGTCGGTACGTGAATTTGTCGCTAAACGAGGAGCATACAATAATGGTGTTGGGTTCATGTCAACTATCTTTGATATTGCTTTAACCCTTTCAGGGTTTCGGACATACTAGTACGGCTTACGTACCAGGGTTTTTGACGTACTAGTATGCCTAAATTCTAGTGCCCTCAAATCTAGTGAGAGAAAGCTGGAAGGCCTACATATGAAAGAATGGGTCTATGTGGTCAGTGTGCGCAGTATAAAAAAAATCCTGCAGCACACAGTGCGTAATGAGAAAAAAAAAAATGACTGTTTTTGGTTTAACCCTTTGAGGGTTTTCGTCGTACTAGTACGTCTTACGCGTAGGGGTTTTTGACGTACTAGTACGCATAAATTCTAGCGGCCTCAAATCTCGCGCGAAAAGGCTGGTAGGCCTAGGTGTGAGAGAATGGGTCTGCGTGGTCAGTGTGCGCAGTAGAAAAAAAATCTGGGACCCAGTGGTGCATTGTGGGAATGCCCTCTTAGTAAACAATGTCCACCATGCCTCGCGGTAAGAAGCTCCTCACTCCTCGGCGAATTGGAACACTTTTGTTCCCCAGTGACAGTTCTAATAGTGATGGAAGTGCCAGTGAAGATGAGTTTCGTGGTTTTAGTGAGGTTTTGACCGAAACTAATGACCATAATATCGGTAATAGTGAAGAAAACCCAGATGACCCTCAGCCTTCCACCTCTGGTGCTGGGCCCTCGTGTTCACGTTCAGTTGTTCCAGAACCCAAGAGGAAACTTCTATTTTCCCAAATCCCAGACTCAGATGAGAGCATGGGTGATGATAGTGATAGTGAATATGAACTACAAGCTCTTCAAACTAGTTCCAGTAGTGATAGTGAAGTGCAATATTCCCCAGTGAAGCGTCAGTATATACGACGATATATGCGCTCTGGAAGTGTGCCATATGTTATACCAAGGGGAAGGAGTGTATCTCGGAGTACATCCCGTGGCTGTACAACAGGAACAGACAGTGAAAATGACGAAGATACTGTTGCAATTGGGATGGAAAATGTGCGTGGTGGTAGTGGTGCCGGCGGTGAGGCACCAGCAGTGGGCCATGCTGCCACCCACGCCGCTGCCTCAGCTGATCTAGAACAAAGGCCACCATCCCCCACCACACCAGCCTCCACAACCACAACCTCCACAACCACAACCACCTGTCATTGTCCAGTACCCACCAGCAGACCGCACCTGGGATTGGCAGGAAGCTGTCAATTTTGTTCCAAATCCCCACCAGTTTGATGGCAGCCAAAGTGGAATACGGCCATCTTGTGCACTTGGGAACAATGCCACTGAACTGGAATGTTTCGAGTTATTCTTTGACGAACCACTGATGAAAAGTATTGTCATGGAAAGCAACACATACTACGAGTACACCATGGCAAACACAATACTTTCACCAAAATCACGTCTACACCAATGGAAGGAGGCAACTGTGGCTGAGATGTATCTTTTCTTTGCCACAATAATGCTTATGCCGCATGTGTATAAGCACAAAGTGAAATCATACTGGTCAACAGACCCCCTGATTGCAACACCAGGTTTCAGTGATATAATGCCAGTGAATCGATTTGTGCTAATGTTACGTATGCTTCACTTCTCAGATAAAACCAGGCCTGACAGAACTGACAGGTTATATAAGATTAGGAATGTGTTTGTGTATCTGAAACAGAAATTCAGTACTCATTTTTATCCCTTCAGGAAGCTTGTAATTGACGAGTCTTTGATTCTGTTCAAAGGAAGACTCTCTTTCAAGCAGTACATACCAAGCAAGAGGAAACGCTTTGGTATAAAGTTGTTTGTGCTTTGTGATTGTTACAGTGGTCTGGTATTGGATATTATTGTGTACACTGGAAGTTATACATTGCAAAATACCAGGAAGTTATTGGGCATCTCAGGTGATGTGGTTCGAACAATGATAGAACCATACCTTGGTAAGGGGCATATATTATATACAGATAACTGGTACACAAGCCCCTCACTCAGTGATTTTTTGCGAGTGAACATGACAGATGTGTGTGGCACAGTGCGTGCAAATCGAAAACATATGCCCAGGTTTGACGCTGGCACTCGCAGAGGTGAGGTGCAGGCGTTTGCTGCCAATGACATCATGGCATTTCGGTGGCATGACAAACGAGATGTCACACTGTTGTCATCAATTCACCCTAATGAAATGGCAGACAGTGGCAGGCAGCATAGAGAGAGAAATGAACCCATTCTAAAACCTGCAGCTGTGATTGATTACACCTTCAACATGCGTTCAGTGGACAAATGTGACATGCAGATTGGGTTTGCTGATTGTGTTCGCAAGAGTTATAAGTGGTACATCAAACTGTTTTTCCATCTTCTGGACATTTCCATGCTCAATGCTTATAATATGTATAAGATGAGCACCAGAAACAAACCACAGTACGGCGAATTCTGTTTGTCTGTCATCAGACAAATAGTATTCCAGTACCAAGGAAATGCACCTGCAATTGACCGCCCACCAAATTATCAACAACTACCTGCTCGTCTGAAGCATGGTGATCACTTCCTGGTAAAACTGCCTGCTACTGCTTTGAAGAAAAAGGCTCAGAAGAGGTGTTACGTCTGTTCACATACAAAAAAACGCCCACAACAACGCAGAGACACTCGTTTTATGTGTGAGGAGTGCAAAACTCCACTGTGCATGACACCATGTTTCAAAGACTTCCACAGGCTGCAGAACTTCTAGAAACATGTCCTGTGACTGTATATGTGTATATAAAATATAGAAAAATAGTAATAAACAACATTTCATATTGTTTGTTTGTGTAAATATTTTCTGTAAACAAAATAATGACAACAGTGTTTACGCCCTTATTGTGTAGTATTGAAAAAGAAATAACTTACAAAATACTGATCATGTTGGCCTCAGAGGCCATAAAAGTTACTCAGAAAAAGAAAAATTGAAAAATAATTGAAAATAGTACATAAAAAAGTAAATAGAAAAATACCGGGTGACGGCAGTCGGCGATGTTACCATATGTTGTTCAATTTTGGCAAATTTCACACCTCCATATCTCGGTAAGTATTGACGTTAAAATTTTTTTGTTTAGCCTATAATGTTTAGAAAAAAATACTCTATTTTTTCATAAGAAAAAATAATTTTTTTTTTTTGAAATTTGGCCGACCCTGAGAACGAGTTTCGGAGAGGGCCTGTCGACCCTCAAAGGGTTAAAACGGCAACTTCGCACTGTATTTTTGTATGGTATTCTAGTTTTCCTGGTCTCATTTTATAGAATGGAAGACATATTACAGAAATTCAGACAATTTTGATTGGTTTTACAATGAAAAGTACCTTGAAATTGAGCTCAAAGTAGCAGAAATCTTCGATTTTTGCCAAAGTCCAAAAGTAAACAAATCATGCTATGCGTTCAATACACGTCAACTGGCAAGTCTAATATCTTTCACAAGTGCGCTGATATTATTTATATCATTTCTACACTAATGCAGTAGTCTGCATAGCAGTAAATCTACTATTTTTTGTGAGAATAAAAATTCAAAGTGGAAAGCAAAAGAATGTAAAAGGGGCGTGGGGACGTAACTAATGAACAGGAAATGTTATTTTAGTGCCAGGAATGTCTTTCTTTATTCTGGACCCTATTTGGAAATTGGCATCTTTTGAAATTTGTGTGAAATTGGCAAAATTGCTAAATTCTGACCACTCTATTGGATAGTTGAAATCTGTAAATGGGTGGTTTCTTGTACTCATTCGATAGAAAAAATGGAGTTCTAGCAAAATAGTTATGATTTTTGTTGGCTAGTACACTGGAATTGGCCAAAAATAGGGCTCAAAGTCGGCAAAATCGCCGATGCGTAAACATCGTCGAGACCACTAACTTCGCGAAAGCATAATTCCGTAAGTTTTCCATCAAATGTCATACTTTTGGTGTCATTATGATCAGGAAAAGATTCTATATCTTTTCATAAGAATTTTTTTTTTTTTTTTTTTTTTTTTGAAAATTTGGTGACCCTGAGAACAAGTCTCGGAGAGGGCCTGGCGACCCTGAAAGGGTTAATGTCACCTTTGCATCATTTGTAACATTTTTAATATATTTTTAAATGTTTATACAGTAGTGCACTGTATATTATAATAAACAGAATAGAGAAAATAAGCTCTAATATACATTATTTAGATATACATACTGGTCAGAGAGCCTGTCCTAAGTCTGAGTCGTCGGTGAACGAGTGCGTCACTAAATGAGAAGAGGTTGTATTGTAATAACTGTATAAATAATAACAGCACATTCATGAACACACATTACACCCACCAGCTGACATGTATTGGACATGTGATGTAATTTGTTTATTCTTGAACACCGGCAAATATCAAACATTTCCCCTACTTTGAGCCCAGTTTCAAGCTATTCTGAGTAATAAAACCAATGAAAATCATCTCTATTTCTGTAACATATCTTGCATTCTATCAAACGTGAACAAGAAATCACAAATACAACCGTAAAAAACATACAAATATATACAGCAAATTTGCAGTTTTAATCCAAAAGCACGGTCGGAGTTTTTTTCTCATTATGCACTGCGTGCTGCAGGATTTGTTTTATATGGTGCACACTTACCACAGATGGATTCTCTCATATCTAGGCCCAAGTTTACCACTCACAGCTTATCTGAGTGAGCTGAGCTCATGGTGCAGTATTATGGCTTGGACCCTGACTTCAAAGCCGTAGAACTATGGGACGGACCCTCAAAGGGTTAAAAGTTTATGTACAGTAGTTATATAAAGGTGTGGAATAATGCATGTGTGGATTTCAAATAAGGAACTTATAGAGGGGCCACCTAAATGAAGGCCTGTTAGTGATGCAAAATATCAAAACTTAATACCACACAGTAATACAGTGGTCCCTCGCTTTTCGTAGTTCTCGGCAATCGTGAATTTCGCCAATCATAGGGGTATTTTCATATAAACATGGACTCGCTTTTCATAGGTTGACTCGCGAATAGTAGTTTGTCCGAGACCCGTACGCACGGTGTGAGCCAAGGCGGCCTCCCTACCCAGCCAGTCTGGCATTGTTTACCAGTGGGTGAAGGTCCCCTCAAGTGCTCCTACGAAATATTTCATAATACAGTGGACCCTCAACCAGCGATATTAATCCGTTCCTGAGAGCTCATCATTAGTCAAAATAATCGTTAGTCAAGTTAATTTTCCCCATAAGAAATAGTGGAAATCAAATTAATCCGTGCAAGACACCCAAAAGTATTGAAAAAAAAAATTTACCACATGAAATATTAATTTTAATACACACAAACTGAAGATTACATGCACAGTTACATGACACTTACCTTCATTGAAGATCTGGTGATGATTGATGGGATGGGAGGAGGGGAGTGTGTTATCTTACTGTTTAGAAGGGGAATCCCCTTCCATTAGCACTTGAGGCAGCAAGTCTTTTTCTGGGGTTACTTCCCTTGTTCTTTTAATGCCACTAGGACCAGCTTGAGAGTCACTGGACTTCTGTCGCACAACATATCTATCCATAGAGGCCTGTACCTCTCGTTCCTTTATGACTTTCCTAAAGTGGTTCACAATATTGTCAGTGTACAGGTTGCCAACACGGCTTGCAGTAGCTGTGTCAGGGTGATTATCATCCATAAAGCTTTGCACTTTAAGCCACAATGCACAGATTTCCTTAATCTTAGAAGTAGGCAACTTCTTCAATTTCTCTCCCCCCTCCTCCGAAGCAGTTTCCTCAGGTCTTCCCTCTTGCTGTTCAAGATGATCTAGCAGCTCATCAGTGGTTAGTTCTTCACTGTCCTCCACCACCAACTCTTCCACATCCTCCCCACTAACCTCCAACCCCAAGGACTTCCCCAATGCCACAATGGATTCCTCAACTGGCATAGGATTCTCAGGGTTGGCCTCAAACCCTTCAAAATCCCTTTTGTCTACACATTCTGGCCACAGTTTTTTCCAAGCAGAGTTCAATGTCCTCTTAGTCACTTCCTCCCAAGCCTTACCTATAATGTTTACACAATTGAGGATGGTAAAATGATCTTTCCAAAACTCTCTTAGAGTCAGTTGAGTTTCTGAGGTCACTACAAAGCACCTTTCAAACATAGCTTTTGTGTACAGTTTCTTGAAGTTGGAAATAACCTGCTGGTCCATGGGCTGCAGGAGAGGAGTGGTATTAGGAGGCAAAAACTTCACCTTAATGAAGCTCATGTCCCTAGAAAGTCGCTCTGCCACATCTGTAGGATGACCAGGGGCATTGTCTAATACCAGGAGGCACTTAAGGTCTAATTTCTTTTAAATTAGGTAATTTTTCACATCGGGGGCAAATGCATGGTGTAACTAGTCATAGAAAAAGTCCCTAGTGACCCATGCCTTACTGTTTGCCCTCCACAGCACACAAATTAGCCTTGAGGACATTGTTTTTCCTGAACACTCTGGGGGTTTCAGAGTGATACACCAATAAAGGCTTCACTTTGCAATCACCACTAGCATTGGCACACATCAACAAAGTAAGCCCGTCTTTCATAGGCTTATGTCCTGGGAGTGCCTTTTCCTCCTGAGTAATGTACGTCCTGCTTGGCATTTTCTTCCAAAACAGGCCTGTTTCGTCACAATTAAACACTTGTTCAGGTTTCAGTCCTTCACTGTCTATGTACTCCTTGAAGTCCTGCACATATTTTTCAGCCGTTTTGTGGTCCGAACTGGCAGCCTCACCATGCCTTATCACACTATGAATGCCACTACGCTTCTTAAATCTCTCAAACCAACCTTTGCTGGCCTTAAATTCACTCACATCACTAGTTGCTGGCATTTTTTTTAATTAAATCGTCATGCAACTTCCTAGCCTTTTCACATATGATCGCTTGAGAGATGCTGTCTCCTGCTATCTGTTTCTCGTTTATCCACACCAATAACAGTCTCTCAACATCTTCGAGTACTTGCGATCTCAGTTTCGAAAACATAGTTGCACCTTTGGCAAGAACAGCTTCCTTGATTGCCGTTTTCTTGCCCACAATAGTAGCGATGGTTGATTGGGGTTTATTATACAACCTGACCAGCTCAGAGATACGCACTCCACTTTCATATTTATCAATGATCTCTTTCTTCATCTCCATAGTAATTCTCACCCTTTTTGCTGTAGGGTTGGCACTAGAAGCTTTCTTGGGGCCCATGGTGACTTATTTTGCAGGTGCAATCACTAAAAAGGCTGTGATAACATGAAATGTTCCAGTTGTTGTATGTTTGGAAGCGACTGCAGTGGCTGGCTGGCTTGTAAACATTGGCACCAAAGGGACAAGTGAGGCGCGCTCAGGCCAAAGTGGACGCGTATGGTACGGAACGAAAAGCGCTGGTCGGGTTTTTAAGCGCTAGTCGAGGCAAAATTTTTTGCGTTTAAATGAATCGCTAGTCAGATTTATCATTAATCGATGCAATCGCTAGTTGAGGGTCCACTGTATTCCACTCATTTTAGTGCTTGCAAGTACTATATAAGCTACCATGGCTCCCAAGAAAGCTCCTAGTGCCAAGCCTGTGGTAAAGAAGGTGAGAAATATGTACAGTGACAAAGTCTTGGGCAATTTTAGGGAAGTGTTCAAGAGACGCCAGAAACAGCTCTCTCCACAGCTACTTTGCGAGACAGGACTAGAGTGACTCAAAGTGGTCCTAGTGGCATTAAGAAATAGAGAAGAGAAGCAACCCCAGAGAAGCAATTGGTACCTGAGGTGTTGCTGGAAGGGGATTCCCCTTCCAAACTGTAAACAATCCAATCTCTCTCCTCCTCCAGTCTCCCATACACTAAGAAGAATCTCCAATAAAGGTAAGTGTTATGCTGTTAATGTTTCATTCATCATTTCCCATTGTATTGTTTATGTACTACATGTATATTTCATGTAAAAATTTTTTTTGTTTTAATACTTTTGGGTGTCAGGAACGGATTAATTGTATTTACATTATTTCTTATGGGGAAAATTGATTCACAAATCGTAAATTTCGTTTATAGTAGCTCCTCCAGGAACGGATTAATTACGAAAAACGAGGGACCACTGTATAGTTAAGATATTGTACCAAATATTTTAGTCACCTTAGACATACCTGCTCCACAGCAGTACATGTTTGGCTGGAGATAATGAATCTTGCTGCAATTCTTGTCAGCAATAATATCTCCCTCAGTGGCACGTGTGTCTGCACCAAGAACGACACCATCCTTGAAGACTATGCCAGCAATGGTTGTACCAGTCTTACGAGAGTTTGGCATTGGGAATCCTTTGGCCACCAGATTTTCATTTCTGTGAAATACAACACCATTTAAAATATTACATGTACACAAGAAAGAACATTAATAGCAGCTATTATTAAAAAGTAGCCAATAAATTAAAATACTGTACAACAGTTTTGATGTGGGATTAATACTACTTACAAATATCTTCCATATATTCATGAGTAAGATTCAGTTGATCAGTAGCTGCAAACCTAATACTATCACACACCACCTTATGGAGAGGTGCTGAAAATAAAGAGCTAATAAATTTCCACTCGCAGAGTAACACAGTGGAACTTCGGTACTCGAACTTAATTCATTCCAGAAGGCTGTTCATGTGCCGAACAACTTTTTCCTGACCAATTTTCTTTTGGGTTGGCTGTTATCAATAATCTTCTTGGGCCTGATGGTGACTTATTTACATAAATAAAAAAAAAAAAAACTAAAAATGCGATGAAACACAAAATAGTTTAGAGCAAAGTTACGGTAAGTCGCGTTTGTTTGGTCGAGTGCCGAGCAAATGGTCAACTACTAAGCGATTTTTTTACCGAACAAAGCATGAAAAAAGGTATACAACACTGACAAGATGAAAGTTAAGACACACGTGCAACATCTGATTATCTTTATTATAGACGCTTCGCCATCCGGTGGCTTTATCAATACAGATTCTAGGACATAACTAGAAGAAAGTAGAACTATATACAAAAGATGAGGTAATCAGTCCCCCAGCCTTGGAGTTGGTGTGGAGAGCACCATGGTCGTATACAATACTATCGGTATTGTATACCTTTCTTGCACAACTTGTCAGACACTGCAACATCATGTAATCTTGGTTCTGAGAACATCTACATGACCTACCTCAAGGCCACAACAACTAACCCATCCCTTTGGGTATGACCTACTTCCACTAGGGAATCCCGCCTACCAGTGACTATGCCCTCATTTGCTACATGTCCCTATCCACTCATGCCTATATAAGCGCCAGTCTCCTTGCCTGTGCTCCGGAATCTCTATGACCACAGTGCTCTCCACACCAACTCCAAGGCTGAGGGAATGATTACCTCATCTTTTGTATATAGATCTACCATCTTCTAGTTATGTCCTAGAATCTGTATTGATAAAGCCACTGGATGGTGAAACATCTACAATAAAGATAACCAGATGTTGCCCGTGTCTTAACTTTCACCAAAGCGTTCAAATACCGAATTGTTCGAGTACCAAGGTTCTACTGTACAAGCCCAAAACTTTAGTTAGCATTTGTATGGAAGAACACAAAGTGATAAACTACTGGGATTACATTCTAGTTAAGAAATAGGCACAATGGTGGCCTTTTATTGTGAAAATTGCTGAACCCACAAAGGTCACAGGTGTTCAGTTTAAGTCTGATGAAATTGAGTTATTCTCTGTATTGGACTGATAAAGCCACTGGTTGGCAAAACTTCTCCTCAGTAAAGCTATCTAAGTGTTGCACATGTGTCTTATTCATCTTGATGTTGCTACCCTGGGTTACTAACTCTTCACAGTTAATAATATAAATAAATTCATCATCTAATACAATGAAAATAAATTTCTCCATGTCCCATAATAAATTTATGAAACACATTCAGGTACAGAATTACATAAAGTATTAAGAAACACACTAAGAGTAAATTTATAATGAATACTCTATATATTGCATATTAATCAAGTTGTAAAGAATAAGGTTAACATCATCATTATTACTGCATTCAAGAAGTGCCAAAACAGCAAGGATCATACAGCACCTGGGAAATGGTAGGCAATCAGATTTGATCGACTGTGTCATGCTTCCCAATGTACAGAGAATTATCATTATAATCAAAAAGAAGTGCAAAACCCCCTAGGGTCACAGAGCACCGAAATGTACAAAGATGTAAAGCCCAAAGTTGGGCGATGATATAAAAGAACAGGGGCTCTGTTTTTTATTTCATCCTGTTCTTTTATTTCACTCAAGACTCAGAGCAGGACACATGCTCTTTTGAGTCTTGGGTGAGGGGTCTATTTCTGCCTGAGTTCAGTAACCAGCTTCCCATAAGAACGATGACGTACCTGATGACTGATGCCCATTGTGTGATGTGCCCAGTGAGCTGAATAACATGCAGATAAGAGTTCACAAAGAAACCGGAGGAAATCTGTCATCAATGTTCAGGCGAGAGCCACATAAGTACATGTGCAGCTTCATTAACACTGGGCCAGAATGGCTCAGATACTGGTGTATATAAGCTGTGTGTATTGTATTTATGCATTTTAATCTTTTCCAGTCTTGACATAAGCCAGATGAGGGAGAACTAAAAGGTACCTAATGAATGAAGCTATAGAAAGGGAGGAGAGTGATTTTTTTGTACAGTTAATATTCATGTACCTACTATTGTAAGCTGATCCTCTCTATTTAATGTTTATTTAAATAATTCGGTCCACTTTATTCCTACTGTTTACCTGGAGTTTACCTGGAGAGAGTTTCGGGGGTCAACGCCCCCGCGGCCCGGTCTGAGACCAGGCCTCCTGGTGGATCAGAGCCTGATCAACCAGGCTGTTGCTGCTGGCTGCACACAAACCAACATACGAGCCACAGCCCGGCTGATCCGGAACTGACTTTAGGTGCTTGTCCAGTGCCAGCTTGAAGACTGCCAGGGGTCTGTTGGTAATCCCCCTTATGTGTGCTGGGAGGCAGTTGAACAGTCTCGGGCCCCTGACACTTATTGTATGGTCTCTTAACGTGCTAGTGACACCCCTGCTTTTCATTGGGGGGATGGTGCATCGTCTGCCAAGTCTTTTGCTTTCGTAGTGGGTGATTTTCGTGTGCAAGTTCGGTACTAGTCCCTCTAGGATTTTCCAGGTGTATATAATCATGTATCTCTCCCTCCTGCGTTCCAGGGAATACAGGTTTAGGAACCTCAAGCGCTCCCAATAATTGAGGTGTTTTATCTCCGTTATGCGCGCCGTGAAAGTTCTCTGTACATTTTCTAGGTCGGCAATTTCACCTGCCTTGAAAGGTGCTGTTAGTGTGCAGCAATATTCCAGCCTAGATAGAACAAGTGACCTGAAGAGTGTCATCATGGGCTTGGCCTCCCTAATTTTGAAGGTTCTCATTATCCATCCTGTCATTTTTCTAGCAGATGCGATTGATACAATGTTATGGTCCTTGAAGGTGAGATCCTCCGACATGATCACTCCCAGGTCTTTGACGTTGGTGTTTCGCTCTATTTTGTGGCCAGAATTTGTTTTGTACTCTGATGAAGATTTAATTTCCTCATGTTTACCATATCTGAGTAATTGAAATTTCTCATCGTTGAACTTCATATTGTTTTCTGCAGCCCACTGAAAGATTTGGTTGATGTCTGCCTGGAGCTTTGCAGTGTCTGCAATGGAAGACACTGTCATGCAGATTCGGGTGTCATCTGCAAAGGAAGACACGGTGCTGTGGCTGACATCCTTGTCTATGTCGGATATAAGGATGAGGAACAAGATGGGAGCGAGTACTGTGCCTTGTGGAACAGAGCTTTTCACCGTAGCTGCCTCGGACTTTACTCTGTTGACGACTACTCTCTGTGTTCTGTTAGTGAGGAAATTATAGATCCATCGACCGACTTTTCCTGTTATTCCTTTAGCACGCATTTTGTGCGCTATTACGCCATGGTCACACTTGTCGAAGGCTTTTGCAAAGTCTGTATATATTACATCTGCATTCTTTTTGTCTTCTAGTGCATTTAGGACCTTGTCGTAGTGATCCAATAGTTGAGACAGACAGGAGCGACCTGTTCTAAACCCATGTTGCCCTGGGTTGTGTAACTGATGGGTTTCTAGATGGGTGGTGATCTTGCTTCTTAGGACCCTTTCAAAGATTTTTATGATATGGGATGTTAGTGCTATTGGTCTGTAGTTCTTTGCTGTTGCTTTACTGCCCCCTTTGTGGAGTGGGGCTATGTCTGTTGTTTTTAGTAACTGTGGGACGACCCCCGTGTCCATGCTCCCTCTCCATAGGATGGAAAAGGCTCGTGATAGGGGCTTCTTGCAGTTCTTGATGAACACAGAGTTCCATGAGTCTGGCCCTGGGGCAGAGTGCATGGGCATGTCATTTATCGCCTGTTCGAAGTCATTTGGCGTCAGGATAACATCGGATAGGCTTGTGTTAATCAAATTTTGTGGCTCTCTCATAAAAAATTCATTTTGATCTTCGACTCTCAGTCTGGTTAGCGGCTTGCTAAAAACTGAGTCATATTGGGACTTGAGTAGCTCACTCTTTTAACTGTAAATAATTTTTACAGTTGAGTTATTTAGCTGTTTTAATTTTTAAGGTTATAATCACGACCAATATCAATTGTATCTTACTGCTTGGCTTTAAATAATAAGATATTACAAGGACCTCAATGAAAATAAGTTAGACTGTTTTTTTTTTGTTATCCTTGTGGGTAATTTACACACGTCACTATATATGATAATTGTACTTATGTGTACCTGTACCTAAATAAACTTACTAAGGTAAACACTAGACGTGTAATATAAAATTGTGCTTGGATTTTTAACCAGGAGGGTTAGCCACCAAGGATAAAATAATCCAATAAAGTCCGTGGGTCAATAAAGTCAGTACATAAAGTCAGTGCGTCATCGAGGCTCTATCTCTGGTCCCTCAGTGTATGACCTGTGGAATGAGACGAATTCGGGTTCGATCCAACAGAAGAATAAATGCACTTCCGTGGATCAAGAGCCCTTCACCGACATCCAGGCACCTCCCAAGGAACATATTGTCAAATTGTAAAAAAAAAAATTCAGCCGAGTAGTATTATTATAATCAAAATTAAGCGCTAAACCAACAAAATTATACAGCGCTGCACAGCTGAGTAGTAGCCGGTAATTACAGCCAAAAATATAGACTGGAAAGTAACAAAACCAGAGACTTGCCTGGCAAAGTTGCTAAACTGGAAGCCTGGATAACTGTTGTCTACTACCTCCATCATTGTTCACTTCCTGGCAGTGTTCAGCAGCAGCCAGTAGAAGCAGCAGTAACACCAGACAACAACAGCAACAACAGCAACAGCAGTGATAGTCAACAAGACAAGTCACTACTTATGTCAGCCTCGTGTTCCTGACAAACACAAATACTTTCAACACTATAAGTTACATTTTTATAGAGCAAAAATGAAATTTACTTTTCTTTTTTTTATTTCGTAATGATAATAACTTTTTCGCTCGTTTAAAATGTATCTCATGCGCGTAAATAACTGAAAAATAACTGGATTATAGTATGTAATTAAATATCCAAAAAGCAACACATTTCTTCGACTTAACGTTTAATGCATACCATCTATGAGAACATAATTTGCAAAATAATACTTTTCGTACGTTATTATATTATAAAAGTAAATAATCATTTTTAAAATTAAAATAAAAAAACTTTTTGAAAAGACTAAAAAAAATAAAACGCTTTTCAATTGTATATCCACTCGTGTAATTGGAAAGAATATCCAGAAGTTCCCATTGAAAAAATAATTAAGAAAATACTGCTAAATATTGCTTTCTACAGTTTATAAGGAAATGATCGTTAATTCATAACACCATAAACTATTGTGAACAACAAAAATGGTTATTTTCTTGACTTCTTATTAAAGAAAACGATAAAGTTGCTTCACTAACATAAAAAATTAAACCCAAGCTGCAGGCTATATAACATTTAACTGTGAAAAATATAAATAATTTTCCCTAAATTTATATTGAGCGCTATAGGCACTTTCAGCTTTTCGCATTGTGTCGAAGTTGTTTGATCCACCTGGCAGTTACTGACTAGTTATGATGCAACATTTGTGGAATATAAATTAAAACAATTTAGCACTAAGTTAGAATGAGCTCGTGATGTATGGTTATACCCAAGATCGTTTAATTACTGCCAGAGGCTACTAGAATGGTTCCTATATTCTTTCATACTGTAACTATGGTGTCTTATTTTTCCCCACTGTATGTACTACACATCTGTCGCATCAGCACTAGTAAGTAAACTACCGGTTGCATCATATACCTTTAACACAGACTCTGAAAAGTTTAAAACATACTATACCAATAAAGGGGCAACCCTAAACAGTTGTCAACTAGTAAGTGTATCTTATGACTTCGTGCAAAACTAAGCAAGTTAAACCCAACTACGAGCACCGGTCCAGATAACATCTGGAGTTTACCTGGAGAGAGTTCCGGGGGTCAACGCCCCCGCGGCCCGGTCTGTGACCAGGCCTCCTGGTGGATCACAGCCTGATCAACCAGGCTGTTGCTGCTGGCTGCACGCAAACCAACGTACGAGCCACAGCCCGGCTGGTCAGGAACCGACTTTAGGTGCTTGTCCAGTGTCAGCTTGAAGACTGCCAGGGGTCTGTTGGTAATCCCCCTTATGTATGCTGGGAGACAGTTGAACAGTCTCGGGCCCCTGACACTTATTGTATGGTCTCTTAACGTGCTAGTGACACCCCTGCTTTTCATTGGGGGGATGTTGCATCGTCTGCCAAGTCTTTTGCTTTCGTAGTGAGTGATTTTCGTGTGCAAGTTCGGTACTAGTCCCTCTAGGATTTTCCAGGTGTATATAATCATGTATCTCTCCCGCCTGCGTTCCAGGGAATACAGGTTTAGGAACCTCAAGCGCTCCCAGTAATTGAGGTGTTTTATCTCCGTTATGCGCGCCGTGAAGGTTCTCTGTACATTTTCTAGGTCAGCAATTTCACCTGCCTTGAAAGGTGCTGTTAGTGTGCAGCAATATTCCAGCCTAGATAGAACAAGTGACCTGAAGAGTGTCATCATAGGCTTGGCCTCCCTAGTTTTGAAGGTTCTCATTATCCATCCTGTCATTTTTCTAGCAGGTGCGATTGATCTCGTCTAAGTTTCTAAAAGACGGTGAATCTGAAATGCCAATCCCCACTGCACACATAATAAATTTGTCCATCACCATTAATACCGTACCGGAGGGGTTCAAGAAGGCCAGAGTTACCCCTATTTTCAAGAAAAATAGTAAGTCTGATTTCAGCAACTATAGGCCTGTTAGAATACTCAGTGTAATATCCAAAATTCTAGAGCGGGCGGTGTATTGCCAAGTAACTTAACAACAATATTCTTCATAGTTACCAATCTGGCTTTAGGAGATCGATTTTACTCAACCGACACCTCCCTAATTAATCTGATGGATTAAATGAGAACTAAATGTCGATAGGGAACCTCATAGGAATGGTAACCTTAGTCTTGCGAAAGGCCTTCGATACTGTCAACCACAATATATTATGTAAGAAACTTCAAGCAATCGGCATAGGTTCCATACACTGGTTTAAATCCTGTCTTAGCAATAGGAAACAAATTGTCAAAATCAACAAAACGGAATCAGAACCCCTGCCGATAGCATGTGGAATTCCCCAAGGTAGTATTCTGGATCCCTTATTATTTCTGTGTTATGTAAACGATATGCCCATCAGTGTCAGTTGCAAACTCCTATTGCACGCGGATGACAGTGCTATGTTAGTGTCAGGTAAAGACCCACAAGATATAGCTAATGTAATAACACTGGAACTGGAGTCCTGCAGCAAATGATTAGTAAACAACAAACTGTCGTTACACCCTGGGAAAACTGAAGCCATATTCTTTGGTACGAAACATGAACTGAGAAGGGTAAATAATTTTAATGTTCGGTGTAATGGGGAGCCCATCACTTCAGTTTCCTCAGTAAAATATCTGGGAATCCCCTTTGACCCATGCATGTCAGGAGAATTGATAGGGAACAGTGTAGTAAAGAAAGCGAATGCCAGATTGAAGTTCCTCTACAGACAAGCAGTGTCTACCTACTGAGGCTCGCACGACCCTATGTCTAGCCCTTATACAATGTCATATGGACTACGTTTGCTCTTCATGGGCTGTATAGTCCTTGTGGCTTAGCGCTTCTTTTTGATTATAATAATAATAATGCTCTTCATGGTACTCTGCCTTGACAAAAAACTGAAAGATAGACTGTGAATCACCCAGAGCAAAATGGTAAGATTCATCATGGACCTGGATCCAAGAGAGCATGTAGGCCAGGATCAGTTACAACAACTGGATATGCGGAATGTTGAAGACAGAGTAAAATAACTTAACGTTAAATCAAGCTTATAAAATTGCTCACAAACAGTGTCCAGATTATCTTGCTGCCAATTTTGTCAAGGTTGGGAACCAAAGCAATCATAGTACCAGGAGAGAACACAACTTTGTAGTACCCACAGTCAGTGGCCAAGCTTCAAACACCTTTTATTGTACAGCAATAAAGGAATGGGACAGACTGCTCTCACATGTCAAAGCCAATCATAGCATGAACCAATTCAAGAAGAGAGACAAAAGGTGCCTAATGAAAGTAGCGATAGAAAAGGAGGAGAATGATTTTTTATTTTTTTAGCTAACACACATGTAACTATAAATAACTCATTTTACCTTATTCCTAGTATACCTCCATTATAGTATAATAATAATAATAATATATCTCCTTTCTAGTATAATAATAAGGTATTAAAATAACCCCAATGGAAACGTCACTGACTTTTTTTTTGGGTTATCCTAGGTTCTGTACACATATGTTGCTATGATAATATGTGTAACTGTACTCACCTAATTGTGGTTGCAGGGGTCGAGACTCAGCTCCTGTATTTGTGCATACCTGAATAAACTTACTAACTTACTTATTCTGGTTAATCAGACTTGTTCAGGTCTGGTCTGGGGCCGGATATTGACTTTTTTTTCAGTCAAAAGCTTTATCGGTATAGTGCCCGGGTTTGCTTGTTGCAGAAAAAAAGGCACATCGTATATATCAGTTCAAGTAAATGGTAACAGGGTTAAGGTACATTTATTGTTCACAAACTGATGAGAAGCATCGTTAATATCAATACAAATACATCAGTTATGGACACAGCCCTTACTCAATTTACATCTACTGTAGATACGTTGCATTGTTTGTGATTTGATGTATAAATGTGGTTTGGTTTAATGTTTGGTCTCTTAATAATACAAACTTATTTTTTTCATTTATTAAGCATAAAGTTATCACATCTGTGGTGCAAGTGGGGTTGATCCTACTTGTACGCAAGCATTGTTGTTTACCTCAGTAACGCAATGAAAACAAAAAACACTTGGTATGGTTCTCTTGTATCATCAAGTCTGTTTCCGGTCCTGGATTACTCTGTGGCCTGTACATTGCAGAGTTACTTGTTTGCACAGAACTGCTTAATGCCTCAAATGATGTAGTGGAAGTTTTAGCAGTAAAGGTCGAGAACCAAAACCTAGTCATTGTGGTAGTCTACAAGCCTCCGGATGCAACATCCCAGCAATTCCAGGAACAGCTGTTAAAAATTGACCACTGTCTGGAAAATTTTCCAGCTCCTGCACCCAACATCTTGCTCCTAGGGGATTTCAACTTAAGGCACCTAAAATGGAGGAATATAGCAAATAATATTGTTGCAGTAATAACACCAGGAGGCAGCTCTGATGAAAACTCGCACTCACACGAGCTTTTAAATCTCTGCACAAAGTGGGACCAAGTAAACCAAGTCCTAACCGATATAAGCTGGGAAGATATACTAAGCAACACAGACCCCAACTTATGCCTAGAACAGATTAACTCGGTGGCACTCGATGTATGCACAAGGCTTATTCCTCTAAGACAAAGGAGGAGTAGATGTAAAATAGAAAGAGACAGGCGCTCCCTTTACAGGCGACGGAAAAGAATAACAGAGCGGCTAAAAGAGGTCAATATATCTGAAATGCGTAGGGACACACTGGTCAGAGAAATAGCAAGCATCGAACTTAAGCTAAAAGAATCCTTTAGGAGTCAGGAATCGCGGGAAGAACTAAAAGCCATAAATGAAATCGAAAGAAACCCAAAGTATTTCTTCTCCTATGCCAAATCAAAATCGAGAACAACGTTCAGTATTGGGTCCCTACTTAAACAAGATGGGTCCTACACAGATGACAGCAAGGAAATGAGTGAGCTACTCATGTCCCAATATGACTCAGTTTTTAGCAAGCCGCTAACCAGACTGAGAGTCGAAGATCAAAATGAATTTTTTATGAGAGAGCCACAAAATTTGATTAACACAAGCCTATCCGATGTTATCCTGACGCCAAATGACTTCGAACAGGCAATAAATGACATGCCCATGCACTCTGCCCCAGGGCCAGACTCATGGAACTCTGTGTTCATCAAGAACTGCAAGAAGGCTATCACGAGCCTTTTCCATCCTATGGAGAGGGAGCATGGACACGGGGGTCGTCCCACAGTTACTAAAAACAACAGACATAGCCCCACTCCACAAAGGGGGCAGTAAAGCAACAGCAAAGAACTACAGACCAATAGCACTAACATCCCATATCATAAAATCTTTGAAAGGGTCCTAAGAAGCAAGATTACCACCCATCTAGAAACCCATCAGTTACACAACCCAGGGCAACATGGGTTTAGAACAGGTCGCTCCTGTCTGTCTCAACTATTGGATCACTACGACAAGGTCCTAAATGCACTAGAAGACAAAATGAATGCAGATGTAATATATACAGACTTTGCAAAAGCCTTCGACAAGTGTGACCATGGCGTAATAGCACACAAAATGCGTGCTAAAGGAATAACAGGAAAAGTCGGTCGATGGATCTATAATTTCCTCACTAACAGAACACAGAGAGTAGTCGTCAACAGAGTAAAGTCCGAGGCAGCTACGGTGAAAAGCTCTGTTCCACAAGGCACAGTACTCGCTCCCATCTTGTTCCTCATCCTCATATCCGACATAGACAAGGATGTCAGCCACAGCACCGTGTCTTCCTTTGCAGATGACACCCGAAACTGCATGACAGTGTCTTCCATTGCAGACACTGCAAGGCTCCAGGGGGACATCAACCAAATCTTTCAGTGGGCTGCAGAAAACAATATGAAGTTCAACGATGAGAAATTTCAATTACTCAGATATGGTAAACATGAGGAAATTAAATCTTCATCAGAGTACAAAACAAATTCTGGCCACAAAATAGAGCGAAACACCAACGTCAAAGACCTGGGAGTGATTATGTCGGAGGATCTCACCTTCAAGGACCATAACATTGTATCAATCGCATCTGCTAGAAAAATGACAGGATGGATAATGAGAACCTTCAAAACTAGGGAGGCCAAGCCCATGATGACACTCTTCAGGTCACTTTTTCTATCTAGGCTGGAATATTGCTGCACACTAACAGCACCTTTCAAGGCAGGTGAAATTGCCGACCTAGAAAATGTACAGAGAACTTTCACGGCGCGCATAACGGAGATAAAACACCTCAATTACTGGGAGCGCTTGAGGTTCCTAAACCTGTATTCCCTGGAACGCAGGAGGGAGAGATACATGATTATATACACCTGGAAAATCCTAGAGGGACTAGTACCGAACTTGCACACGAAAATCACTCACTACGAAAGCAAAAGACTTGGCAGACGATGCACCATCCCCCCAATGAAAAGCAGGGGTGTCACTAGCACGTTAAGAGACCATACAATAAGTGTCAGGGGCCCGAGACTGTTCAACTGCCTCCCAGCACACATAAGGGGGATTACCAACAGACCCCTGGCAGTCTTCAAGCACTGGACAAGCACCTAAAGTCAGTTCCTGATCAGCCGGGCTGTGGCTCGTACGTTGGTTTGCGTGCAGCCAGCAGCAACAGCCTGGTTGATCAGGCTCTGATCCACCAGGAGGCCTGGTCACAGACCGGGCCGCGGGGGCGTTGACCCCCGGAACTCTCTCCAGGTAAACTCCAGGTAAACACAACAGTGCCACAATTAATGCAATACAGCACTGGTTTGCGTATAGACGCGCCACAGTGCCACATTTTTGCGGCTGAAGGACAGATCCCATCAACTTTACGTCTCCAGTGCTTCTGTTGTCTTCATAATTAGTCACCTCTGTATTCGAATACAATGGTCTGAAATACTGTAGAGAGCAAAGGCAGTAGAGAGGTGAAGATCATATCATCAGTCTGTCAGTCATGAAGTAGTTTTGATGTAATCAGTTCCTCAATCCTGAGAAGTGACGTGGTCGCTATTGATAGGATGGTGGCTGTGGGTCCTTGACTGTCCAGGGTGTCTGTCCCTGCCCACGCAGCTGTTGACAGAATCTGGGTCCTTGACTGTTCAAGGCCTCTGCTCCTGCCCACGTACTAACTGTTGACAGACTGGTACTCTCCTAGTTGTACTCACCTAGTTAAGATAAGATAAGATTTCGTTCGGATTTTTAATCCCCGGAGGGTTAGCCACCCAGGATAACCCAAGAAAGTCAGTGCGTCATCGAGGACTGTCTAACTTATTTCCATTGGGGTCCTTAATCTTGTCCCCCAGGATGCGACCCACACCAGTCGACTAACACCCAGGTACCTATTTGCTGCTAGGTGAACAGGACAACAGGCGTAAGGAAACGTGTCGAAATGTTTCCACCCGCCGGGAATCGAACCCGGGCCCTCCGTATGTGAAGCGGGAGCTTTAGCCACCAGGCCACCGGGGGTCAAGTCACGGCTCCTGGCCCCGCTTCTTCATCGGTCGCTACTAGGTCACTCTTCCTGCCCCATGAGCTTTATGCATACCATGTCTGCCTCTTCCCACGTAGTTGTTCCTGCTCTGCAGTATACTAGTGTGCTGCCTTCTTGTATACAATCAGTCTGCTAATACATAATTTTGACGTGTTTTCTTAAGACACCTGCTGTGTCCCTGTTCACCCACCAATAAAATGGGTACCTGGGTGTTAGTCGACTGGTGTGGGTCGCATCCTGGGACAAAATTGACCTAATTTGCCCGAAATGCTCTGCATAACAAACGGCTTTTTATATAATAATATGTCACTGACGTCAGCTAGGCCTGTATACCTTGTACATGTACTTGTAGAGATAAACATTTATTATTATTATTATTATTATTATTTTGCCTCTCACCCTGGAGGCAAGATGCTTTTATCTCACAATATTCACTCTCATTATATGCAGCTACAGACGACACCTCACAGCTTCTTTCTGTCAGAGTAAGAGAAGGGTGAAGGGGGGGGGATAGTTTATAGGGTTTAGTCTATCTGCTACGTCACCAATCAAGAATACTTTAATCCCTGAAACAAGGATTAAAGTAAATTCTCAGCGAATATATCCTGAGAAATATACCCTTGAATGTACGGCATACAGTGTATGCCTGGGAGGGAGTGAGGGAGGTGGAGATGTCCTTGACTCCATCTCGCTGCCAGCAACCGCTCCGTGAGGGTTAACACGTACGTTTCTCACCCCCACATACATGTACACGTACACACCAGCACGCACACATGTAAACAGGGGTGGAACTGAGATCCCTGCAACCACATGTAGGTGAGTACATGTACACACTCATGAGAGAGGAAAACACCCGTAACATACTGATCCAACCAAAGACCGTTATAACAACACGTATTGATCGCTTGAGGGAATATAATGATCACAACACGTCATCACTTGAAAGAACGTTTCTTGATCATGTAAAAACGATTCAAATAAACCAATTAATTCCACGAAAGAACGTTTGGAGCACGTGTCACGATCACGTGAAGGAGAAATTCAGGAACGCGTATTAACCACAGGAAGGAACGTTACCCACACACGTAAGATAAGATTTCGTTCGGATTTTTAATCCCCGGAGGGTTAGCCACCCAGGATAACCCAAGAAAGTCAGTGCGTCATCGAGGACTGTAACTTATTTCCATTGGGGTCCTTAATCTTGTCCCCCAGGATGCGACCCACACCAGTCGACTAACACCCAGGTACCTATTTGCTGCTAGGTGAACAGGACAACAGGTGTAAGGAAACAGGTGTAAGGAAACGTGTCGGAATGTTTCCACCCGCCGGGAATCGAACCCGGGCCTTCCGTGTGTGAAACGGGAGCGTTAGCCCCCAGGCCACCGGGCCACCCACCGGGCCACGTATTGACCACATAAATGAACGTTACAAGCTGAAGAATCTACTCAAAACTATAAGATTTTTTTTTTGGATTTTTAACTTTGAATAACCCAAAAAAGTCAGTGCGTCATCTGGGACTGTCTGTCTTATTTCCAGGCTGACCTAGAAAATGTACAGAGAACCTTCACGGCACGCATAACGGAGATAAAACACCTCAATTACTGGGAGCGCTTGAGGTTCCTAAACCTGTATTCCCTGGAACGCAGGCGGGAGAGATACATGATTATATACACCTGGAAAATCCTAGAGGGACTAGTACCGAACTTGCACACGAAAATCACTCACTACGAAAGCAAAAGACTTGGCAGACGATGCACCATCCCCCCAATGAAAAGCAGGGGTGTCACTAGCACGTTAAGAGACCATACAATAAGTGTCAGGGGCCCGAGACTGTTCAACTGCCTCCCAGCATACATAAGGGGGATTACCAACAGACCCCTGGCAGTCTTCAAGCTGGCACTGGACAAGCACCTAAAGTCGGTTCCTGACCAGCCAGGCTGTGGCTCGTACGTTGGTTTGCGTGCAGCCAGCAGCAACAGCCTGGTTGATCAGGCTCTGATCCACCAGGAGGCCTGGTCACAGACCTGGCCGCGGGGGCGTTGACCCCCGGAACTCTCCCCAGGTAAACCCAGGTATGGTCCGTCAATCTTGTCCCCCAGCATGCGACCCACACTAGTCGACTAACAGCCAGGTACCTACCAATTGCTAGGTGAACAGCGGTAGATGAAAGGTGACTAACACCCTGGTACCTACTTACTGCTAGGTGAACAGGGATAGCAGGTGTAAGGAAACACGGCCAAGGTTTCCACCCGTGCCGGGAATTGAACCATGGACACTGTAAGAAGCGAGAGCTTTATTATTATTATTATTATTATTATTATTATTATTATTATTATTATTATTATTATTATTATTATTATTATTATTATATTCTCAAAAGTACGCTATAAGTACTAAAGTTCATGTCTGTTTTAACTTCTGTTACTACTTCTGTTCCTTCTAATGTTATTATTACTAGTATTTATATTGTTACTGTTGCTGTTAGTAGTATTTATAATGTTATTGTAACTACCCTTGTATTCTGGTCAGTGTACAACATAACGACCCCCTCCCTCATACTCTGCTGTGTACAACCCAGGGACCCTTCTCTCATACTCTGCTGTGTACAACCCAGGGACCCCTCCCTCATACTCTGCTGTGTACAACCCAGGGACCCCTCCCTCATACTCTGCTGTGTACAACCCAGGGACCCCTCTCTCATACTCTGCTGTGTACAACCCAGGGACCCCTCCCTCATACTCTGCTGTGTACAACCCAGGGACCCCTCCCTCATACTCTGCTGTGTACAACCCAGGGACCCCTCTCTCATACTCTGCTGTGTACAACCCAGGGACCCCTCCCTCATACTCTGCTGTGTACAACCCAGGGACCCCTCTCTCATACTCTGCTGTGTACAACCCAGGGACCCCTCTCTCATACTCTGCTGTGTACAACCCAGGGACCCCTCTCTCATACTCTGCTGTGTACAACCCAGGGACCCCTCTCTCATACTCTGCTGTGTACAACCCAGGGACCCTTCCCTCATACTCTGCTGTGTACAACCCAGGGACCCCTCTCTCATACTCTGCTGTGTACAACCCAGGGACCCCTCCCTCATACTCTGCTGTGTACAACCCAGGGACCCTTCTCTCATACTCTGCTGTGTACAACCCAGGGACCCCTCCCTCATACTCTGCTGTGTACAACCCAGGGACCCCTCCCTCATACTCTGCTGTGTACAACCCAGGGACCCCTCCCTCATACTCTGCTGTGTACAACCCAGGGACCCCTCCCTCATACTCTGCTGTGTACAACCCAGGGACCCCTCCCTCATACTCTGCTGTGTACAACCCAGGGACCCTTCCCTCATACTCTGCTGTGTACAACCCAGGGACCCTTCCCTCATACTCTGCTGTGTACAACCCAGGGACCCTTCCCTCATACTCTGCTGTGTACAACCCAGGGACCCCTCCCTCATACTCTGCTGTGTACAACCCAGGGACCCTTCCCTCATACTCTGCTGTGTACAACCCAGGGACCCTTCCCTCATACTCTGCTGTGTACAACCCAGGGACCCTTCCCTCATACTCTGCTGTGTACAACCCAGGGACCCTTCCCTCATACTCTGCTGTGTACAACCCAGGGACCCCTCCCTCATACTCTGCTGTGTACAACCCAGGGACCCTTCCCTCATACTCTGCTGTGTACAACCCAGGGACCCTTCCCTCATACTCTGCTGTGTACAACCCAGGGACCCTTCCCTCATACTCTGCTAGAATACAACCCAGGGACCCTTCCCTCATACTCTGCTAGAATACAACCCAAGGACCCTTCCCTCATACTCTGCTAGAATACAACCCAGGGACCCTTCCCTCATACTCTGCTAGAATACAACCCAGGGACCCTTCCCTCATACTCTGCTAGAATACAACCCAGGGACCCTTCCCTCATACTCTGCTAGAATACAACCCAGGGACCCTTCCCTCATACTCTGCTAGAATACAACCCAAGGACCCCTCCCTCATACTCTGCTAGAATACAACCCAGGGACCCCTCCCTCATACTCTGCTAGAATACAACCCAGGGACCCTTCCCTCATACTCTGCTAGAATACAACCCAGGGACCCTTCCCTCATACTCTGCTAGAATACAACCCAGGGACCCCTCCCTCATACTCTGCTAGAATACAACCCAGGGACCCCTCCCTCATACTCTGCTAGAATACAACCCAGGGACCCTTCCCTCATACTCTGCTAGAATACAACCCAGGGACCCTTCCCTCATACTCTGCTAGAATACAACCCAGGGACCCTTCCCTCATACTCTGCTAGAATACAACCCAGGGACCCTTCCCTCATACTCTGCTAGAATACAACCCAAGGACCCCTCCCTCATACTCTGCTAGAATACAACCCAGGGACCCCTCCCTCATACTCTGCTAGAATACAACCCAGGGACCCCTCCCTCATACTCTGCTAGAATACAACCCAGGGACCCTTCCCTCATACTCTGCTAGAATACAACCCAGGGACCCTTCCCTCATACTCTGCTAGAATACAACCCAGGGACCCCTCCCTCATACTCTGCTAGAATACAACCCAGGGACCCCTCCCTCATACTCTGCTAGAATACAACCCAGGGACCCTTCCCTCATACTCTGCTAGAATACAACCCAGGGACCCCTCCCTCATACTCTGCTAGAATACAACCCAAGGACCCTTCCCTCATACTCTGCTAGAATACAACCCAGGGACCCCTCCCTCATACTCTGCTAGAATACAACCCAAGGACCCTTCCCTCATACTCTGCTAGAATACAACCCAGGGACCCCTCCCTCATACTCTGCTAGAATACAACCCAGGGACCCTTCCCTCATACTCTGCTAGAATACAACCCAGGGACCCCTCCCTCATACTCTGCTAGAATACAACCCAGGGACCCTTCCCTCATACTCTGCTAGAATACAACCCAGGGACCCTTCCCTCATACTCTGCTAGAATACAACCCAGGGACCCTTCCCTCATACTCTGCTAGAATACAACCCAGGGACCCTTCCCTCATACTCTGCTAGAATACAACCCAGGGACCCTTCCCTCATACTCTGCTAGAATACAACCCAGGGACCCTTCCCTCATACTCTGCTAGAATACAACCCAAGGACCCCTCCCTCATACTCTGCTAGAATACAACCCAGGGACCCCTCCCTCATACTCTGCTAGAATACAACCCAGGGACCCTTCCCTCATACTCTGCTAGAATACAACCCAGGGACCCTTCCCTCATACTCTGCTAGAATACAACCCAGAGACCCCTCCCTCATACTCTGCTAGAATACAACCCAGGGACCCTTCCCTCATACTCTGCTAGAATACAACCCAGGGACCCTTCCCTCATACTCTGCTAGAATACAACCCAGGGACCCTTCCCTCATACTCTGCTAGAATACAACCCAAGGACCCCTCCCTCATACTCTGCTAGAATACAACCCAGGGACCCCTCCCTCATACTCTGCTAGAATACAACCCAGGGACCCTTCCCTCATACTCTGCTAGAATACAACCCAGGGACCCTTCCCTCATACTCTGCTAGAATACAACCCAGAGACCCCTCCCTCATACTCTGCTAGAATACAACCCAGGGGCCCTTCCCTCATACTCTGCTAGAATACAACCCAGGGACCCCTCCCTCATACTCTGCTAGAATACAACCCAAGGACCCTTCCCTCATACTCTGCTAGAATACAACCCAAGGACCCTTCCCTCATACTCTGCTAGAATACAACCCAGGGACCCCTCCCTCATACTCTGCTAGAATACAACCCAAGGACCCTTCCCTCATACTCTGCTAGAATACAACCCAGGGACCCCTCCCTCATACTCTGCTAGAATACAACCCAGGGACCCCTCCCTCATACTCTGCTGTGTACAACCCAGGGACCCCTCCCTCATACTCTGCTAGAATACAACCCAAGGACCCTTCCCTCATACTCTGCTAGAATACAACCCAGGGACCCCTCCCTCATACTCTGCTAGAATACAACCCAGGGACCCTTCCCTCATACTCTGCTAGAATACAACCCAGGGACCCCTCCCTCATACTCTGCTGTGTACAACCTAGGGACCCCTCCCTCATACTCTGCTAGAATACAACCCAGGGACCCCTCCCTCATACTCTGCTAGAATACAACCCAGGGACGCCTCCCTCATACTGTGCTTAGTGTACAACCCAGGGACCCCTCCCTCATACTGTGCTTACCTGGAGAGAGTTCCGGGGGTCAACGCCCCCGCGGCCCGGTCTGTGACCAGGCCTCCTGGTGGATCAGAGCCTGATCAACCAGGCTGTTGCTGCTGGCTGCACGCAAACCAACGTACGAGCCACAGCCCGGCTGGTCAGGAACCGACTTTAGGTGCTTGTCCAGTGCCAGCTTGAAGACTGCCAGGGGTCTGTTGGTAATCCCCCTTATGTATGCTGGGAGGCGGATTACCAACAGACCCCAGGGACCCCTCCCTCATACTGTGCTTAGTGTACAACCCAGGGGGTCCTCCCTCATACTGTGCTTAGTGTACACCCCAGGGGGGTCACCCCTCACACTCTGCTTAGTGTACAACCCAGGGACGCCTCCCTCATACTGTGCTTAGTATACAACTCATAGACCCCTCCCTCATACTGTGCTTAGTGTACAACCCAGGGACCCCTCCCTCATACTGTGCTTAGTGTACAATCCAGGGGGGTCCCCCCTCGTACTGTGCTTAGCATACAACCCAGGGGGGGGTCACCCCTTATACTGTGCTTAGTGTACAACCCAGGGACGACTCCCTCATACTGTGCTTAGTGTACAACTCAGGGACCCCTCCCTCATACTCTGCTTAGTGTACAACCCAGGGACGCTTCCCTCATATTCTGCTCAGTATACAACCCAGGGACCCTTCCATGATACTCTACTCAGCTTACGACCCTGGGACCCCCCTCCTTCCTTGGTCAGTGTACAACCCTGGGGCAAAGCCCATATTACCAGAGTATGACTTAGCAAATTGGCTGTTAGAGCTAGAGCATCACCAGAACTACAAGCACTCAGGTACTTATAGGTTAACACATGCTGTTTCACGTTAATTTATCACTCATGTAATTGCAGACAACCTACAGCGGTAATTATAATTTGATTATCTAATTCTCGTATGATGCGACAACCACCATAACACTACTATTGTCTGACCTTGGCCAGGAGCTTGGAATCGACCCCTGCAACCTCAATTAGGTGAGTACATGTGAAAACTAGCTCAGTTTATCTTTTTTTTTTTTCATTTATAAGGATAAATTTGGATAAAAAGGGAATATCCTCCTAATTTAAGCTAATAGAAATGGTAGATTTTTGGTCTTTGGATGAACTTGAGAGAAAGTTGGCCTCCAAGAGAAGTTCACCTACTTCCTTATACCAGAAAATATGTCCCAGTTTACAGAGATGGCGGCCTCTACTGCTTGGATACCTCCCCTCCTGGCCTGAGGCAGTTACTTATCTTCCACTACTGCCACCGGAGGAAGATGCTTTCCAGCACCATCACCAGAGGAAGCTACGTATTTTCCAGCACCACCACCAGAGGGAGCTACTTATTTTCCAGCACCACAACCACAGGAAGCTGCGTGTCTTACATACAATCAGAGCGCTACGTGATTTCCAGCACCACCGCCACCACCTGGGGTAGCTACGTGTCGTCCAGCACCACCGCCACCACCAGGGGTAGTAACGTGTCGTCCACCACCACCACAATATGAGGAAGCTACGTGACTTCCAGCACCACAACCAGAGGAAGTAACAGGTCTAACATAACTCCCCACCAGAAAGATCCATATGTCTTCTAATAATACCACCAAAGGAAGCTTCGCGTACAGGTGTTGCAGCAGCATTACTAGAGGGAGCTACGTGACTTCCATACCTTCCCAACAAAGCTACACAACACACCTCTCAACACATCTCCCCAACATAGCAACACAACACATCCCCAACATAGTAACACATCTCCCCAACATAGCAACACAACACACCTCCCCAACATAGCAACAACCCTCCTTGTTACAGTAATTCCAGCTCTTTTGGAAGGAAAACCTAAGTTAGTGTAGCTACTGAAGTTGTTGAATACTTGATGATTTCCCCATTCCCTTAGCCCAAGTTGACCTCTTGTATACATCTCATCCTGTGTTGGAATAACTCTGGCAAACATATTTATCTTTTGTTACCAACAGTCTGCATGATCAGAGCCCGCGCCACCCTACCAGGTGTTCCTTCCTTGCTGTAGCTTCCTACAAGGTACTTCACTCCTGACCTGGTCGATGCCAATACTGGCCTCAAAATGGTTACATAATAATTCCAGACAATTGACGGCAGTTCAAGAGGTCTGATGATGCCGTGTTGCACTTAATGAGTATTCTCAACAGTGTTCACTTTCTCTAGTGTTATATTAATTTTGTTTTCTAATTCTTTCAAATTTTGAGGACAGGTGGTCCAAATGCAGCAGGTTGTTCATAATTTTGCAATCTCTCTCTCTCTCTCTCTCTCTCTCTCTCTCTCTCTCTCTCTCTCTCTCTCTCTCTCTCTCTCTCTCTCTCTCTCTCTCTCTCTCTCTCTCTCTCTCTCTCTCTCTCTCTCTCTCTCTCTCTCTCTCCATTTTAACCACTAGTTCCTGTTCCTTTGCACCCATGTCAAGGATAAATTTTATTATTTTTACTTGATATTTGTCTTTTAGTTTGTTTTTCGACTTTTTTTGTCAATGAGTAGTACCCTGATAAGCATGAGTCTACGTGTCTCTTAAAAGAGTCTACATGTATCTCATATTTATAAGTTTACATGTGTCTCATACGAGTGTCTACTTGTGTATCTTATACAAGACTCTTACAGTAACCGGAGGGTACTGGATCCTATGATTAAGAGCCAGTCCTTGGATCAAACCTAATTACCTCTCATTGCCAAGGAACTGTATGACCAATAAGGATTTAGAGCTTCCCCCTGATTATAATAACAAGATCGTGTAATATGGTGTTGTGTACCTAAGTGCGCATGCACTGCGCCTGCCTCTGACGGCCTTTATCTGGGTACAGGTCTTCAATTCTGCACGAATGTTCACTATTATATCCCCATCCTGCGAACAGTAAAGGACTACAGATGTACATAATGGGTCCACTAACTAGGCTTAATTCTATAAAGTCTCCTGGTAAACTAGAATCAACGATAGTTCCTGATATTACACGGAGGTTACCACTGAGATTAGTTCCTCGTTACACACTACCCTAAAATTATTTCCTATGTTTAGTTTTCTATTTTATTTAAATTATATTGACCCAGTTTTCCCATGATGTAGAAGCTTGACTATTAACCAGTGCTTCGTGGCTTTAATTCAGAGGACATTTTAGTTATATCCTGTGTATCTTTTCCTGACAAAAAGCACGCGGATGTACTCTAACGGAGCAGTTATCATAATCCATACATGGTAAAACGCTAGACCAGTATCTAATCTGCGCACTAAAATGACTTGTTGGGGGTCAGATATATGCGACGAAGCGTAGAAAAACCTAATTGGGCGCCTTTAACACACAGAACACTATCAATATGGAGATGTACAACTCTTTAACTAAAAAAAAAACATTGCTGGGAATCTTCAAGACAAAGTTTGGCACGTTTCTAGGGACACCTGATCAATTAAACTGTGATAGGTATGTGGCCGTGCGAGCTGCAGGCTGCGGCTATCAAGAGAGAACAGGAAGATGAGGTGTGTGGAGGCAGGTCGGCAGGCAGCAGTTGACTGGTGTTTGAGGTGCGACGCTGCATCTCTCACGCACCAACACAAACACACGAGCCTAGCAGCACGCTCGCCACTCTCCCTCACCCCTACCATCATCACCCTCCCCTACACCCCCCTCGCTTGCCACTTCCCGATTACTGACCCCCTCCCCCACTACAAAGATACCACGCCGGCCCCAGGCTGGGTGTCCACTTTGTAGGATGCAGCCTGGGAATACCATCCTCATTTTACTGCGATGATGCTCTTACGACAGTCACAACGCCAGTTTTTTTACTGTATTCTGTAATCTTACAAACAGAACTGTTTTAGGACAGAGTACATTAGGTGGCATAAACTTATCAAAACGTATGTTGAACAATAGAAAAGCTATGTATGATAATTCTGTGTAACTGTATTTGTGTATACCTGAATAAACTTACTTACTTACTAACGACCGGCACACTTCTGAAAAGGTTATTGCTGAGCAACGCCAGGAAACGTTTACACATGCACACGTATTACACTGGGTGCGAGGTGCCCTCTGTCCCCTAGCGTGTGCCAACGTTGTTAATACAGTTTGTCATAAGTGAGAACATAAGACCTACTGGCCCATGTTGGGATGGTCCTGAAACAAACTATTTTTACTCTCTTTTACTTGTAATCTTTCTCACTATACACTGGGCCAACCTATTAAAGCTTCATTGGTTACTTAGCAGATAGCTCCACTAATCCACAAGTCTCTTATTAAACTAGTAATTTAATAAATCCTTTCTAAATCCAAATATATCTTCTTCGAATCTATTATTTAGTGTTCTCTCTTGGCTAGATATTTTTAGCACTGTACAACCTTATTTATATCTCACTTGTGTACGCCTATCTTTCATTTATATATTTTTTAATCATATCTCTTTATTTCACTTTTTTCAAGCATGTGAAGGTTCAGGGCTCTCAGTCCATCTTCTTATGTAAGACTTCTTATACCTGAAGAGGGTTTCGGGGGTCAACGCCCCCGTGACTCGGTCTGTGACCAGGACTCGCGGTGGACCAGGGCCTGATCAACCAGGCTGTTACTGTGGATTGATTTTGTCATCATTCTTTGTATGTTCTCCAGCGCACTTATATCTGTAGTACGGAAACCTGAAATGAGCCCCATAATATATGTCTCATACTTCTTGATATAAATCCAGTGAGTCTATTATCCTTAATATGGAAATATAGGCACATTTGTCTTGGCTTCAGATTTTTTTCCTAGATAGAACCCTAAGATAAAAGATACTAGGGGAAAACGTTTTGCAACGAGTGGCTTCAATTATGGGACCAAAAAGTTGGAGCTACTTAAAACTAACTCTGGACAGGTTATTGATAACGAGTAAGAAATTAGTTCGATTTTTTTAGCAATTGCTTCCTGTTGATCTTTAAACAAAAAGATACAAACGAAATCCAAACATTATATTTATCTTCAGAAAAATATAAAATACGTAATAGCACAGTCACTGTTTGCATGCAATAAAGACACAAACTGCAAGAAAAGTTGCTGTAAGACCGACACTGAAAAATCACAGAATGGATGAGACTCGAACCCATGGCAGGCGAGTCCTAAGGTTCGCAGGCCAGTGTGTTAACCACTAGCTTCGATCCCACCCGTTCTGTGATTTGTTTGCAGTCGTGTTTATACGATTTCCTGATTCATGAACTCGACGCCGGAAGAAAGTCACTATGGCAGAATGGAAAATTTGTTAGGACATTAACATTTAATGTATTTAAAAGTTTCCTAGTAAAAATATCCTATAATTGCAATTTGTGTCCTCGTTGCACACGTACACTGCGATCTTACCTAGTTCATTTCCCTGAAGTTCAATAAATAACTCAGAAATGTTTACTACTACTACTTATTAATACTCTAACTATTGCTGCTGCTGCTGCTACTACTACACACTGCTACTGCTGTTGCCGCTGCTACTATTACAGCACCTATTGCTATCATAACAGCTTCTGTTATCAGTAGTTGCTACTGTTACCACTTTTACAGATGCTACAACTATTACTACTGACTAAGGATTATGTTGACCATAACATAAGTAGATAAGACTTAGTGGAAAATAAAGTAACACTGCAGTAGGCCTACATACCCATGGTAGGCAGGACTTGCCTAGCCACACTTGCCCATGGTAGGCGGGACTTACTCGCTGTAGTTGCCACACTTGCCCACGGCAGGTAGGTCATACTCACACTCAATCTTCATACTGGGAAATGAGAAGTGGTAAAGAAAATAAGTTGATTTAAATTAGTCACTATGATAGAATACATACCTGGGGACAAAGTTTCTCATGCAGTCCACTCATAAATTTGTCTTACTTGGTTTAAAGCTGATATATTATTTGTTTACACAGATATTTTTAAGTTACAGACATTTTCAGGTCAGTCTGACTGGAAGAATCTGTAACACAGGCGAAATCTGGTCAGTGTTATAAGTGCCTAAATTGCCGCTTACTGGCTATATTTTGGCAACAAACTGTCTACAGCCACTCATTAATATTATTGTCAGTTTTATTACCAAATCAGAACTTTCTTACACCCCTCCAAAAAATGACTTCAACTACCTTAAATCCAGTGATTCCAGATATTTTTTGACTAGGTATCTTCAGAATCCTATTTATATATCGTTTATTTATATCTGTCTTACGTTAGTACAATTAATATATCTCTCGTGTTGCACCTTCAGGAGTGTGTAGGTTCTCAACTCTTAATATATTATTCTCTATATATTTTTACAGCATATTAATGATCATTTTAAAACATGAAAATCAGAGCTGTGCCACTATGAGGCGTTACTACTGTAAGTACCTTGTTATTGCTAGGTGAACAGGAGCAGTAGGTGTAAGAAGGTTGTCAGGGAGGTCACAGAAAAGGTTACAGTTGTATCTAGAGTAAAAGGTTGGACTCAGTGATCGTACTCAGGGACTTTCGGTTGAAAACCCATCATTGTACCATTCGTTAAGCACAGAAACGTTGCCCATTTTCGTTTACAAATTACACTTGAATTATCCGTAGTATTCCCCGTGCATGTATATTTCGCAGTAACGTTTGATCATCTCACTTGTTCCCTCCGTTGCCTCATGTTGGGGAAGCGAGAGTTTCTGGTTCTCACCACATCCACCACCACTGAGTCACCGCGCACGTTACTTATATATAAGACCCGAGATACAACACCCGCTCAGTGTGTCTTAGTGTCTGCAGGAGTGTGGGTTTACTCTCGTACTTAACCTGCAAAAGTGTTTGTGCTGTGGATTGACAATATTTTAGTTCTTAAAAGTGAGTATTGTGTGTGCTGGACTGTAACAAAAGAGTGTTTCCTCGGATGTAAAATGTACGTGATGTTGCATTATTTTTTAAATAAGAAAGCATTTAATAAATATGTCTGATAGAATTTATATGATTCAAGTGTTGAAACTAATGTAATTTAATCAGTGGTTTGATATCAATTCTGAGAAAAGTACCAACATTTTGCAATCAAATTACCAGAAAATATTTTTTATATCTGAATTTTTTTTTTCAACTTACCATTATTATATTCGTGTATACACATGGATTTATATTTCCAATTTACATAAAAGTATCGCTTCAGTTATTTATATTCTTAAATTTTAGACTGCATAATATTAAGTTTTATAAGAGTAAAACATGGTTGGTGGAAGGTCTTGCTTCTTGTGCTGAGTTTGTGGTTTTAACCTATAAAGCAAAGATCATTTTGGCAGGCAAGACGAGCGTGTATTTATTTTTACTTTAACTCTACGAAAATGAATCTGAAGCTCTCATCATTAATGAATAAAAAGTCGCAATACCGTGGCTAGAATAATTCACCCAAAATTAACACTTAGGACGACATTTCGGGTCTTGGACCATCGTCAGGTCACAACTGTACTTGTAACAACAATGATTTAAAAGGGACAGAAACGTCCTCATAATGTTCCTCTTCTAAGTGAGGTATTTTTTTGGCGTTTCTCAAAATTAATGTCATACTGTTAAATAATAGATCTAGGCTGACCTTAGAAAAGCAGGATTATGATACTGTATGTTACGATATGCAAGTTCTAGCAAAGCTAAGCTAGGTTAAGTAAATAAGTTTATTCAGGTATATGTACACAAAAGTACAGTAATATAAATTGTCATACATAGCAGTATATGTGTAGATTACCGAGGGTAACCCCAAAAAAGCTACTTATTTCCATTGGTGTTAGTTTATATACAGACAGCTTGTTGACCATTTCATTTCACATAAATATATCAAACCACAAGAAAAAATATTACTGAAAATAGTGTTTTAAATATGTATGTAAATGAAGAGATAAAATTAACAGATTAAGTGTAAGTGTAAATGACTCAGTCAGAGAGTAATGAAGCTGTGGTGTAAATAACACATGAAAAATGGAAACTATAATAGTTAATATTAATTATGATCATGAGCTGTATTAAAGTTCTAACATAACTGACAAGATAAAATCAATAATATTGGCATAATAACGTCCATTAGTCTTGGTATTTTATACCATAAATGTAATTATTGGTTATAATTGCAGTTATGAGTTCTGTTGATATAGTGTGTATGGCGTAGGTATGGATTAATAATTTAATTTTCTTTATTTATAGAGCCAAGAGGATATCAACAATGGTCGCTCCGTACTTCGAGGGTCACTTGAAGAGGTCTCTGGTTCGTATACCGAACAGATCCTCGGACAGATCTCAGAAAGCCATCATCGCTGACCTCTCCAGAGTGTCTGGCCTGGCCGCCATGTTGAATGTTTCCCGTGGCTTGCCCCCTGGTTGCCTCTTCAACCCGTCTGTCTCTTCTCAACTCGTGTCCAACACGGGTAAAATATCTACAAACGCTAATGCTTCCCCGACAACTCCAGTGGCCACCTCAAGACCTACTACTTTACCTCCTCAACCACCTAACGCAATGACTCCCAGTTCATCTGATCAAGCCATCAGGACGAGGCCTACCACATTACCTGTTGAAGAGGTCACCGCTTCACCAGTAAGGGTAACTCCATTAATAATACCAACGAGAGCACCCCACATAAATATTTCAACTTGCCGGAAACACCCTAGACCTGATGAACCTCATGACGTGGTATCGAGAGATGTCTTCCCGCCCTCTAAAAAAGCTCGAGTTACGCCAGAAACGTCTACTGAAGAAGTTCAGCATGCTGGAATGCTCCAGTCACCCACTGGCACCACTGGTATAAGAATGATACCTGTATATGCAGTGCCCCTGACGCAATACGTCTCCTCACACCTCCTGCAAGAGAGAAACAGACTCAAACAAGAGAATTTGGTTCTGAAACGGCGACTGATTCAGATCCAGCAGCTCTTCCGCAACAAACAGCAACTAACCACCGTGGTCAGGAACCTTGGTATTCAGGTGCAGGAATAAGCTCTAAGACGAGGCTGACGTATTGTAATTCTGGTCAAAGAACTTTCCTCACCATCTATTATCGTCCCATCATTATATACCAATGTTGTCATTCTCGGCCCATTGAATAATGTTATTAATTTGTGTAATGACCGTCACCTTATGTGAAATTTATTTAAGAAATTCAGTAATATAACTTAGTGCAGTGCCATTATATGCAGTTTAAAATCCCTTTTAATATGTATCATATCTACCGAAACCATAACCCTCAAGGAAGGTTCCTTAAGGCCGGTGAAGTGCTCTTGATCCAAGGATTTGGTCCTAAACGCCTCTTCCCGGGATCAAATTTAATTACCCGCCATTCCCTCAGGTGCTATATGGTTCCTAAGGCTTTAGTGTTTTCCCATAAATGTAGTAATACCAAGACAAATTAAGTCGAGTTTTAGTGACAAACCATTATCTTCAATGGTTATACTGTAGTTATAATATTCTTTACTGTGGCATGTATGTATTTGTGCATATGTACACTGTAATATATATATATATATATATATATATATATATATATATATATATATATATATATATATATATATATATATATATATATATATATATATATATATGTTAAATGCACACTAAGTATATTCTATTTAAATTGGACGGTAATCGAACCCAAGGCTTCGTCAGATTGCAGGTTTCGATCACACGTAACCTTGGGTTCACTTCCCGTGCAGGGTTCAGCGGTAGCTAAATGTTCATAGATCAGTGCAAGAAGGTATATAAAAAAGTGTGACCTTAATATTTGAGGTGTGTGAGATGCCGTCATCAGCGTGTGAGAGACGTAGCATGTTATGTTCTTCTCCAGAGTCGTGTTTTAGTGGAAAGACTATGCCGAAGGCATTAAAAAAAACATTATTATAGGCCATCAGTCATCACTAGTTTTAAGTTGGAGCTGTAAAATATAGAACAACTGCTGTTTATTCTCAGGGATCTTCATATAATTTATTACAGAATTCTTTATTTTCATAATAAAAATCAGTAATACCAAAGACGAAACTTGTGTATGAATCTTACCAAGAATGATTCCTTTCTGTATTATTAACCGTCTGAAGAGTTAATCATTAAATATTAACAAACAGAAAAATGATGGTAAATAAGCCGACACTAGTTTATCGCGCCACACAGGATATATACACTGAGGTGTTTTTCTCTCAGCGTATATAAGCTGAGAGTTTACTTTAAGTCTCTATTATATGGATTAAAGTTTTCTTCTCTGGTTGTGAATTATTATCGTGGGGGAGCGCTGAACCCGTAGGGATTATACAACGCCTGTGGGGGGATGGAAGGCATTCAGGCTCACTTCAGGGAACTGGAGCACAGATCCAATTCCCTAGATCAAGAGCCCCTCACCAGGGGTCTGGTGATTAAGGGTTACGTGAAGCCTTAATGACCCTCGTGTAGTTGATAGTCTTTAAACCCCATTCACCATCCTTGCCATTAACACAAAGAATAATTTAAACCATGAAAGAGGAACAAAAACTTTTCAGTTCATATATATTGAAAACATTGCATTAAATTTCCTGGCCTCAGTTTATATACACTGCCGTAGATATGCTGGTCTGTTTATAAACAGTGAGAGCACCGCAGTAGGTGTACATACTGACCTACACTAGTCAAGAGCACCCATCAAGGAAGGTACCTTGATGCTGGTGAAGGGCTCTTGAGCTATGGACATTGGACTTATCCTTTCCTTCCCTGGATTAAACCTGCTTGCATTCCATTACTAAAAGCGCTGTATGAACTCTGTGGGCTTAGGGTTTCTTCCGTTATGAGAGTAATAATACCTGTGGTTGTCTACCTAGCTGTTTGCTGTGGTGATCTACCTGGCTGGTTGCTGTGGTTGTTTACCTAGCTGTTTGCTGTGGTGATCTACCTGGCTGGTTGTTGTGGTTGTCTACCTGGCTGTTTACTGTGGTGATCTACCTGGCTGGTTGCTGTGGTTGTCTACCTAGCTGTTTGCTGCGGTGATCTACCTGGCTGGTTGCTGTGATCTACCTGGCTGTTTGCTGTGGTGATCTACCTGGCTGGTTGTTGTGGTTGTCTACCTGGCTGTTTACTGTGGTGATCTACCTGGCTGGTTGCTGTGGTTGTCTACCTAGCTGTTTGCTGCGGTGATCTACCTGGCTGGTTGCTGTGATCTACCTGGCTGTTTGCTGTGGTGATCTACCTGGCTGGTTGCTGTGGTGATCTACTTGGCTGGTTGCTGTGGTGATCTACCTGGCTGGTTGCTGTGGTGATCTACCTGGCTGGTTGCTGTGGTGATCTACCTGGCTGGTTGCTGTGGTGATCTACCTGGCTGGTTGCTGTGGTGATCTACCTGGCTGGTTGCTGTGATCTACCTGGCTGGTTGCTGTGGTGATCTACCTGGCTGGTTGCTGTGGTGATCTACCTGGCTGGTTGCTGTGGTGATCTACCTGGCTGGTTGCTGCGCCAAGAGACTTAATATTTTATGGTGCGTAGTTTGTGTTACAGATCTTGGTGAAACGCTGCGAATTATTCACGTAATATTGTCAATCTTCCTTTTACGTCATCTTTCCCACACTGTCACCCTCCCTCCCACACTGTCACCCTCCCTACCACACTGTCACCCTCCCTACCACACTGTCACCCTCCCTCCCACACTGTCACCCTCCCTCCCACACTGTCACCCTCCCTACCACACTGTCACCCTCCCTACCACACTGCCCCGCTAATATTTCTGGGAAAATGCGTTGGATTCATGACAAACTGGAACAAGTAGGAATGAATTTGTATTGTACTTGAAAAAGAAAGATTATTTAAACAAGGAAGGCTGTTAACCCCAGTATAACTGAACAAGGTTAAGTAGTGTGGTTTAATTCCTCCGGTGTTCTCTCCCAGGGTACGCCAGCCCAACAACTCCTGCTGCTAGGTGAACAGGGGCAGCAGGTGGGAGCAGGATGCCATGGTATCAAGGTACCCTTAAATATATACATAACAAATGACACGTAAATCCAGGTGATACAAACAAGAGACTTGTGATCGCATTTGAAGAACATAATTACGATGCTTGACTATCAATATTTTCGAGATCTGATGTAAATAGTTTAAAAAATCGACAATTTGAATTAGACACTTTTGCAACATTTGAGAATCTTCATTGTGGAAACCGAGATCACCTTCACCAAGTCACGTCACTACGAGGCTACGCGATCAATATTTCTGACTGAGAGCGCCTTCACAAGTCACGTAACTTCACTTCTCTGGTTGATATCTAGGTCAGATGGCCACTACTCTATTGTGCAGCCTCAGCTTATTCTTTAATCCATTCCGGAAGCTGCGCATAATGTAAGAGACGAACTGGATGAAAGAGACTCGTAGCAGTATGAAAATTGTTTGAGCTGTTAAACTTGCAGACCAAACTTGTCCAAGAACTTGAAAACGCTTTGTTTACAAGCTAAACTGTTGTAAATGAATGTGTTAACAAAAGTGTCTCTAATCCCTATTCATTCTGTAATATGGAGACGTATTAACATGGAATAATATTACCTAGAGACAGACAGAATAATAGCTTATGTGGTATGTTAAGGTATCTAAAGACTTGTCAGGAAACATTTATCCTGTTTCCTGACGTGCTACCTAACCTAATCGAGGTATCTTATTGATGAAAATAAGATAATAGACATATCAAGTAAATATCATACATCTTGTAGAAGATAAGACAAATTGTAGTTATAAATCCAAATGTATTCGTGTTAACCATTTTTTGGGCCTAGTTCCGAGACCTTATGTGTATACATATGTTCTTGCGCTACCGTCCACATAGTGGATAAGGAGTGCACAATAAACTAGCTACTTCCGTGGCACAATCCAAAATCTTGAATTATTTTTTATGAAACCTTATTAACATGGATTCGAGCAATCTATTATTGGAATCTTAGGGCAGACACTGAGGCACTGTTGTGTCGGCTCGAGATTCATACTAGTCAGGACTCCTAAGTTCTGCTCTCATACAGAAGGATTAATTTCTACATTTTTACGACCACAGCATTACCTGAAAGAGTAAAATGTCACAGTACCGTTGTGACGCGTGAAACAATGTGATGCAAAAGTTCACTTTAACACATAAAGCAATATGACTCAATAGTTTACTGTGACACAGGAAGTAACAGCATGTGATGCAGCAATTCATTGTATCACGTGAAGCAATGTGACACAACAATTCATTACAAAACAGGAAGCTATGTGACGCAACAGGACGCAATGTGACGCAACAGGACGCAATGTGACGCAACAGGACGCAATGTGACGCAACAATTCATTGTAACACAAGAAACTAAGGTGAAGCAACAGCTCACTGTTACACTAGAAATGCGTCTTAGGCTCAGTTGTGAGCCTTAGGCGAGTGGAAGCTTCGGGCACGTTTCCTTACACTTAGTTAGTTAGTTTAATATGTTTATTATGCACCCCATACCCATCCTGTGGGCGGTAGTCAAAAGATTACAGAGGTACATAATGGGTCCAGGGACTGGGCCTCAGAGTTTTGATAGCTGAGCAAGTTACAGAGGTAATGAATTCACAATTTACAAAGGTAATGAACTCACAATTTACAAAGGTAATGAACTCCAGGTAGGTCTAGTCACAATCATGACAAGTTACAAAGGTATTTACAGATTACAGAGGTACACAATGGGTCCAGGGACCGGGCTCCAAAGTTTTGATGGCTGAACTAGGTACAAGGTAATGAACTCACAAGTTACAAAGGTAATGAACTCACAAGTTACAAAGGTAATGAACTCACAAGTTACAAAGGTAATGAATACTGTAAGAATGGTTACTTACGTGTATACATGGCTGCAATCATGAACAAATTTTAGAATAATGAGCAATTCACACTTCCACACCCGGTCACAACTGTAGTGAGTTATTGGTGCAAATGTTGATTGCTGAGTCTCTCTCTCACACACACACACACACACACATACAAATTCATACACACACACACATAATCACACACACACACACATACACAAACTCATACACACACACGCACACACACTCATACACACACACACACACACTCATACACACACACACACTCATACTCACACACACACACACACACACACACACACACACACACACACACACACACACACACACACACACACACATGCACATATGTGGTAATGCTTTATTTACAGCTAGCAAAGTCAGGGTATTTCTCCAGAATGGTCTGTAATATACCACTGTGGATAAAATACTTAGCCATTTCTTGAACACTTCTGAGTGAGTTGTTTCTAAATTCATTAATTTTATCGCACTCCAGTACATAATGACGCAGGGTGTGACAATAATCCATCTGGCAAAGTTTGGTCTACATCTGGTGGTGGTGATTTAACTTGCCAAAGATACTTGTAACCCAGCCGGAGCCGGGCGGTAGTGACATCCAAGAGTGCTCCAGTTTACACAGCAGCAAGTAGGTACCAGCTGTGGGTCCTAGCGGAGAAGGAGGTTCTAGGGCTGGGACTTAAAATGAGTTGCAGGATAACAGTTCTTAGCCTGTAAATGAGCTTAGGTAATTTAATAGCTCTTAGCCTGTACATAGAGCTGAGGTAGGATAACAGCTTTATACTGTAAATTTAAGGGTAAAAAAAACGTTGTGTGAGGGAACAGAAGAGACATGATCTCAAACGTCAGCAAACGTTCCTTTCTGGGGCAAGATTTCAGCAAATAAAGCAGCTTTCTCCTCAAACGTTACTTTTCCTTCGCATGTCTGGAAGGTGGACAGGTACATGGATGAATGGGAGAATAACCTGACAGGCATGGGCCAGTACTACTGCAGTGTTCCTTCATTCTTATGCTCTTGTTCGTGTGTTCTATTATTAACCCACGATAACCCAAGAAAGCCAAGTAGTATGGCTTATTTGCATTGATTTATTGTAGCTCCTCTACTCCTGGGATGCAACCCACAATAGTCGCCTAACACAAAGCAAATATTTACTAATAGGTGAAGAGGGGGCAACATGTGTAGAGGGACCTGCCCGTGTATCTAGGCTCCACCATACATAGAATCCTGGTGCTTTCAATTGTGAAATTTAACTATGAAAACTTCAGCCTAATTAATATACAGCAGACGCGCAATGCTTGTTGCTGCGTGAGGAACGAGTTTGTGTTTTGTGAGTGTAGGTCAGGGACCTTGGAGGAGTTCTGAGACTGCAACCACGTAGCTCCCTCCCAGTGTTCGTGTCTAGCAACCAACACTGGCTTACCCTCGCCACCAGCTTCCTCAAACTACACCTAACTCCCAGCAAACAATACTGGCTTACCATCACCAGCAACCACCCACCACCAGCAGCAACTAACTACCACCCCCACCACAGGTACAAGCACACTTTTCCTACAGACACAGTGGAAACAGCTAATGTTAATTTAATTACGTAAGATATCTCAACAAACTGGAATGAAACAATTGCATTATTTTGGTCTTCAAGTGCATATTAATAAATTATTTTTATTTATTTTTATTTAAATAAATACTACACAGCAATGTGCGGAAATTCCAGGTAAACTCAGGTATACTCCAGATAAACTCAAAGTATATGCCACGTAAACTCTATGTAAAATATAGGTATTCTCCAGTATATATATGCTTAACAATTCGCAAACAGGCGAAATTATTTACATTGTCTCTACGTCCACAGCAGGACTCGAACCTGCAAACTCTCTATCAGAGTAAGTAAGTAAGTTTATTCATGTATACACAAATACAGTTACATAGATTATCATACATAGCAGCATATGTGTAGAGAACCTGGGATAACCCAAAAAAGTCAGAGTGACTAATTTCCATTGGGGTCCTTTCACCTTATTATTATAATATAAAGGTTATAATATTTTCTTATTATTCTATAATGAAGATAACATCTTATTATCATACTAAAAAGACTATCTACTACACGAGGGTCATTAAGACTATCTACAATACGAGGGTCATTACTAGGAATAAGGTAAAATTTACACGCATGTTAGCTAAAAAATAGAAAATCATTCCCCTCCCTGTCTGTAGCTACATTCATCAGACACCTTTTGGCACTCTTCTTGAACTGGTTCATGCTATGACAGGCTTTGACATGTGCGGGCAATCTGTTCCATTCCTTTATTGCTGTACAATAAAAGGTGTTTGAAGCCTGGCCACTGACTGTGGGTACTACAAAGTTGTGCTCTCTCCCCCTAGTGCTATGATTGCTTTGGTTCCCAACATTGACAAAATTGACTTGCTGTCAATTTTGTCAAGGTATTCTGGACACTGTTTGTGAGCAATTTTATAAACATGATTTAGCTTCAGTTGTTTTACTCTGTCTTCAACATTCAGCATATCCAACTGTACCAGTACTTTACCACGGAGCTAGACTCCAGGTAAGTATGGGTGCCTAGCCGGGGCTAGATGATGTTTCCCCATTCCTCGGGGCACCAAGCTCGTTCTGAAAATTATTTCATCAAATTCTGCTACTTTTCGTCTGTTTGCGAATTATTAAGTATTTCAAATCTCTTTCGTTGTCTATTACATGTGGCAAGATTTGATGAAATAACTTTCAAAACGAGCTTGGTGCCCGGCGGTATGGGGAAACATCGTTTAGCTCCGGCTAGGCGCCCATACTTACATATATCTGGGGTCTAGCTCCGTGGTAAAGTACAGTACTAGTTACTCTGATACAGTTTGCAGGTTCGAGTCCTGGTGTGTGTGTGTGTGTGTGTGTCTGTGATACACTAGTACGATTTATTATAACAACTTTTAGGGTATATTAAAATGAACCAGGAAAGACTTTTCAGTGAGTTATCTTGGGAACAAGGTTAAGTTGGTACAAGGTCGCTGCCTGGTGCTGGTGAAGGCTAAGACACGGGTATAACACTACGTACTAGTATGTGTGTATACTGAGGGTATGTATTGCGGACAAGGAATTACGGGACTGCGTGTTACATAAACACCATAAATTCCACCATAGTTAAATACTTAGTCAAGAAAAAATTAACATCAGACTCTCCTAACCTAAAGTAAGAGTATATGTGTTTCCGTGTGGAGGATGTGAACAACTGTGTGGGAGAAGCGTGGAGAAAGTTGGAGCAGCGTGTGAGAGAACACCAATCACCAGTACTCCAGCAGTAGGTGTGGCCAGAACAATGTCTGAGGCGTCCACTGTAACTCACAATCACCTTATAAAGTTCAGTAAGCCCAGACTTATCTGTGGATCTGAAATGATAACTGAAAAGTGCAATGATTGCAACCACCAACACTGTGGCCCATAACACTGGCGGTTTCAATATTTATTAAGTTTTGATTAAATTAATCCTACCCTATTGTGATTAAAACAGCAACGGCCCGCCGCTCTGAGCCAGACCTTACCCTCTCTTGATCAATGTCCTCATTATTCTCATCTCTATTGCATTGAAAAGACTCCGATAAATATTCTAGTAGTATTCACGTATCTTGTTTCCCACTTGACAGTATTTAATTACATCTCTTACCTGATAAAGGGCTCTTTAGCCAAGAAATAATTGCTACCTCTCTGCTTCAGATAAAATTTTATTATTTCCTATGCAGAGGCGGCTCCAGAATTTCTATACTAATGGGCATAAATTTAGGAGTGATTTTGGTTGGTAGGGGGTTAGGAGACTTGTTTTGAATCACTCTTATTATTACTATTTTTATTTGGTGACTTTTCTGGCTGAGGGATTTTATTTTAGAAGCTGAAGTTCCCCAAACTTTCCCTTGGCGCCGCCACTATTCCAATTCCCCTTTCGCTTCCTTAGGAATATAATTGTAATCGAGGTCAGTGTGAGTCAGTATAGAGAAGCTTCCCACAACATGCGCAGTTTTCTGTGAACTGCTACGTGCTGGTACACGTCACTTCCACTCTTGGCCAATAATATTCATACATGTAATTCTAGGAGCTATGAATATGTGTTTTCCAAGGTATATGTATACTTAAATGTATATTTAATACTCTAAACGTTTTGGAAAAAACATTAAACTTTTACTATGATTTTTTATTCTCGATAAGTATTGCATAACCTGGATTTACCATGTTAGTCATCATTGTTGAACATTCTAAAACGAATATAAGTCAACTTATTTATGTACGAGGAGTCGGAAGACCCATGTATGGTGTCATTTTAGAACTTTTGTCAGTCATGATGTGCTGCTCATCGTGGGTGACCTTGAACCCACATCCTGTGGAGATATCTTGGATCTATTTCGATATGTCATATGCCAGCTGCACATCGTAAGATCATCTCGCAAAACTGAAAACACACGCACACCACACCCCTTCACACACACACACACACCACACCCCTTCACACACACACACACACCACACCCCTTCACACACACACACCACACACCCCTTCACACACACACACCACACCCCTTCACACACACACACACACCACACCCCTTCACACACACACACACACACACACACACCACACCCCTTCACACACACACACACACCACACCCCTTCACACACACACACACACACACCACACCCCTTCACACACACACACACACCACACCCCTTCACACACACACACACCACACCCCTTCACACACACACCACACCCCTTCACACACACACACACACACACACCACACCCCTTCACACACACACACACCACACCCCTTCACACACACACACACCACACCCCTTCACCCACACACACATACACACACGCACACCACACCCCTTCACACACACACACACCACACCCCTTCACCCACACACACATACACACACGCACACCACACCCCTTCACACACACACACATACACACACGCACGCACACACACACACACACACACACACGGGGCCAGAAGCTATGAATCGACCCCTGCAACCACAAATAGGTGAGTACACACACACACACACACACACACCACACCCCTACACCCACACACACATACACGCACACGCACGCACACACACACACACACACACACACACACACACGCACGCACACACACACACGCACGCACACACACAATCACACGCACGCACACACACACACACACACATACACATACATACACACACGCACGCACGCACACACACACACACACACACACACACACACACACGCACACGCACACACACACACACACACACACACACACACACACACACACACACACACACACACACATTTAATACTCAACACGAGATTTAAGGAAGTATTTACAGTAGAGACAGGAAGGACTCTGGGGGGCCCAGACCAGATGGGGACACCAGCAAGGAATACACCAGCAAGTGTTGGACGACATACATACAGATGAGGAGGAGGTGAAGAAACTGCTAAGGGACATCGATGCCTCAAAGGCAATGGGACCGGACAACATCTCCCCGTGGGTCCTTAGAGAGGGAGCAGATATGTTGTGCGTGCCACTTACCACAATCTTCAACACGTCCCTGGAAACTGGGCAACTACCTGAGGTATGGAAGACGGCAAATGTAGTTCCCATTTTTAAAAAAGGAGACAGAAAAGAGGCACTAAACTATAGACCTGTGTCATTGACGTGTATAGTATGCAAAATTATGGAGAAGATTATCAGGAGGAGAGTGGTGGAGCACCTGGAACGGAACAAGAGTATAAATGCCAACCAGCACGGATTCATGGAAGGCAAATCCTGTGTCACAAACCTTCTGGAGTTTTATGATAAAATAACAGAAGTAAGACACGAGAGAGAGGGGTGGGTTGATTGCATCTTCTTGGACTGCAAGAAGGCCTTTGACACAGTTCCTCACAAGAGATTAGTGCAGAAGCTAGAGCATCAGGCGCATATAACAGGAAGGGCACTGCAATGGATCAGAGAATACCTGACAGGGAGACAACAACGAGTCATGGTACGTAATGATGTATCACAGTGGGCACCTGTGACGAGCGGGGTCCCACAGGGGTCGGTCCTAGGACCAGTGCTATTTTTGGTATATGTGAACGACATGATGGAAGGGTTAGACTCAGAAGTGTCCTTGTTTGCAGATGATGTGAAGTTAATGAGGAGAATTAAATCTGATGAGGACCAGGCAGGACTTCAAAGAGACCTGGACAGACTGGACACCTGGTCCAGCAAATGGCTTCTCGAATTTAATCCTGCCAAATGCAAAGTCATGAAGATAGGGGAAGGGCACAGAAGACCACAGACCGAGTATAGGCTAGGTGGCCAAAGACTGCAAACCTCACTCAAGGAGAAAGATCTTGGGGTGAGTATAACACCGAGCATGTCTCTGGAAGCACACATCAACCAGATAACTGCTGCAGCATATGGGCGCCTGGCAAACCTGAGAACAGCATTCCGATACCTTAGTAAGGAATCGTTCAAGACACTGTACAAATAGGTGAGTACACACACACACACGGAGAGGTGGGGCACACCACCATGTGCTGGACACAGTGCACACAACCGAGGAAGAAGTGAAGAGGCTTCTGAGTGAGCTAGATACCTCAAAGGCGATGGGGCTAGATAACATCTCCCCATGGGTATTGAGAGAGGGAGCAGAGGCGCTATGTGTACCCCTAACAACAATATTCAATACATCTATCGAAACAGGGAGATTGCCTGAGGCATGGAAGACAGCAAATGTAGTCCCAATCTTTAAAAAAGGAGACAGACATGAAGCATTAAACTACAGACCAGTGTCACTGACATGTATAGTATGCAAAATCATGGAGAAGATTATCAGAAGAGTGGTGGAACACCTAAAAAGGAATGATCTCATCAACAGCAGCCAACATGGTTTCAGGGACGGGAAATCCTGTGTCACAAACCTACTGGAGTTCTATGACATGGTGACAAGAGAGAGAGGGGTGGGTGGATTGCATATTCTTGGACTGCAAGAAGGCGTTTGACACAGTTCCACACAAGAGATTGGTGCAAAAACTGGAGGACCAAGCAGGGATAACAGGGAAGGCACTACAATAGATCAGGGAATACTTGTCAGGAAGACAGCAGCGAGTCATGGTACGTGGCGAGGTGTCAGAGTGGGCACCTGTGACCAGCGGGGTCCCACAGGGGTCAGTCCTAGGACCAGTGCTGTTTCTGGTATTTGTGAACGACATGACGGAAGGAATAGACTCTGAGGTGTTCCTGTTTGCAGATGACGTGAAGTTGATGAGAAGAATTCACTCGATCGAAGACCAGGCAGAACTACAAAGGGATCTGGACAGGCTGCAGACCTGGTCCAGCAATTGGTTCCTGGAGTTCAATCCCACCAAGTGCAAAGTCATGAAGATTGGGGAAGGGCAGAGAAGAACGCAGACGGAGTACAGTCTAGGGGGCCAGAGACTACAAACCTCACTCAAGGAAAAAGATCTTGGGGTGAGTATAACACTAGGCACATCTCCTGAAGCGCACATCAACCAAATAACTGCTGCAGCATATGGGCGCCTAGCAAACCTCTGAACAGCATTCCGACATCTTAATAAGGAATCATTCAGGACCCTGTACACCGTGTACGTTAGGCCCATATTGGAGTATGCGGCACCAGTTTGGAACCCACACCTAGCCAAGCACGCAAAGAAACTAGAGAAAGTGCAAAGGTTTGCAACAAGACTAGTCCCAGAGCTAAGAGGTATGTCCTACGAGGAGACGTTAAGGGAAATCAACCTGACGACACTGGAGGACAGGAGAGATAGGGGGGACATGATAACGACATACAAAATACTGAGAGGAATTGACAAGGTGGACAAAGACAGGATGTTCCAGAGATTGGACACAGTAACAAGGGGACACAGTTGGAAGTTGAAGAGACAGATGAATCACAGGGATGTTAGGAAGTATTTCTTCAGCCACAGAGTAGTCAGTAAGTGGAATAGTTTGGGAAGCGATGTAGTGGAGGCAGGATCCATACATAGCTTTAAGCAGAGGTATGATAAAGCTCACGGCTCAGGGAGAGTGACCTAGTAGCGATCAGTGAAGAGGCGGGGCCAGGAGCTCGGACTCGACCCCCGCAACCTCAACTAAGGTGAGTACACACACACACACATACACACACACACACACACACACACACACATATACATACACACATACACACACACACACACACACACACTCACACAAACACACACGCACACACAAACACACGCACACACACACACCCACACACACACACACAGACATACACACGCACACACACACACACACACAGACACACACACACAGACACACACACACACACACACACACACACACACACACACACACACACACACACACACACACACACACATGCACACTCCTTCTCTCTGTCTCCTCTAACTCTCCTTTCTCTCTCTCCCTCTCCCCAACTCTCTCTTTTTCCCCTCTACCTCTCCCTTCTTCCCTAAAAAAAAAGTGGGTCAGAGGGGGACTCGAAGGAACCAGGGACCGGGGGAGAATGGGTCTGGTGGGGAGAAGTGGATGGGAGAGCAGTGCAACAGGATGGAACAAGAGTGGGAGAGAAAACTAGGAAAGATTTCTACAAAACTGAAGACAGAGCTTTCTGTGAAATTGGAAAAGAGGTTGGAGGAGGAGAAGAAGAAATGGGGGGTCTCAAGTTGAAACTGCAGTAGCCAGGATAAGGGACTTAGAAGATGAGGTAAACAGGCTGAAATGAGTTACAGGGATATTGCCCAGAGAAGACACAGCATATGAAGCTGGGAGGCCCAACGAGAAGGAAGGAAGCATAACTTACACTAAGGCCATATCAGCCTACCAAGCAGGGCCGAGGAGTGAAGGGGGAGAGCAGCTGAGCACAGGTGGAGAGAGGGATAGGTCAAATGCAGTGACTCAAACATGCCACTAAGAGCTACAGGAAAAAAAGAGAGAAAATGGCCATGTACAGACAGGAATCAGAGTCACAGAGGGAATGGCAATGGGAGGAGGAGAGGGCAAAGTCAGTATTTATTCATGGGCTTCAGGAGAGTGAGGGAAGGACACACAATGAAAGACGGCAGGCAGAAAGAAGGGAGATTGAGAACATCATCACAAAAATAGGTGAAGAGAACGTGTCCGAGATTGTAAATTTTCAGAGGATAGGGGGGTATTTGAAGGGGAGAAGACAACCGATCAAGCTGATTTTCAGGACAGAAATAGTGCAGAACAGGATCTTCCAAGAGAAAGAACAGATGAAGGACTCAGCAGAGTACAAGAGTGTGTTTCTAGACCGAGACAGAACACAAACAGAACAGCAGCTGAGAGAGAGGACACAAAAGCGAAAGGAGCTAGGAGGAAAGACAAGGACAGAATCAGCAGAGGACAACCAGAGCAGGGCAAAGCAACAAGAGCAAGCACACACAGAACCATCCCTAGAACCCTACAACCAGTCACAATATCCCAACACAAACCACAACCCTCACTCATAGCTCCCACCCAACACTCAGCTATAGAATCCCACAGTACAGTGCCCGGTCCCCCACCCTCAAAGACCCCCCAAAACACCGTGTTGGAGAGGAAACTGAAGGTATGGTACACCATTGCTGATGGAATAACAAATAAGTGGGAGGAGTGGCACAAAAGAGTCAAAGAGGCATCACCGGCCATCATAGCTCTCACAGAAACCAAGCTCACAGGTATGATAACAGATACCATGTTTCCAACAGGACATCAGATCCTGAGGAAAGACAGAGGGAACAAAGGGGGTGGAGGAGTGGCACTGCTGGTCAAATTCGATGGGAGTTCGATGAGCTGGAGAGAGGAGACAGTGCTTTCTGTGCGCAACTAAATCCAACTAAATATATTTTAGATAAGTTTGCAATAATTTAATGATAAACAAGCACAATATATTTTTCTCGTCAGGTTCAGAATGATTTTTGCGAAATTATTGCACACACAAACTTTCGCATGCCTTATTCGACAAGAAGAGCATTGCTATTTAAGCCAAAATCTCAAGTTTTACCTATTCGGCACAATATATATATATATATATATATATATATATATATATATATATATATATATATATATATATATATATATATATATATATATATATATATATATATATATATGTATGTATTGTGCAAAATAGACGAGGGGAGCAGACCGAGGGCTGTAAATTGACAGTCTTACGCTCTACCGTCTTCACCACCAGGCAAACAAGAGAAAGGAGTCGAACTAGTACTTACAGTACTATATTCCGTCAGAGGCACCATCTCTAACCCAACTGAACCCCTTTCTACAGCCCAGTAGATTTAACAGTTGATCTATTCTTGCCTCCCTCTAGGGCCTAGGCCATCTGGGAGTTTGATGAGCTGGAGAGAGAGCCACAGAATTTGGTAAACACAAGCCTATCTGATGTTATCCTGACGCCAGATGGCTTCGAACAGGCGATAAATGACATGCCCATGCACTCTGCCCCAGGGCCAGACTCATGGAACTCCGTGTTCTTCAAGAACTGCAAGAAGCCCCTATCACGTGCTTTTAACATTCTATGGAGAGGGAGCATGGACACTGGGGTCGTCCCACAGTTACTAAAGACAATAGACATAGCTCCACTCCACAAAAAGGGCGGTAAAGCAATAGCAAAGAACTACAAACCGATAGCATTAATTAACATCCCATATCATAAAAATCTTTGAAAGGGTCCTAAGAAGCAAGATCGCCACCCATCTAGATACCCATCAATTACACAACCCAGGGCAACATGGGTTTAAAGCAGGTCACTCCTGTCTGTCCCAAATACTGGATCACTACGACAAGGTCCTAGATGCACTAGAAGACAAAAAGAAGGCAGATGTAACATACACAGACTTTGCAAAAGCCTTCGACAAGTGTGACCATGGCGTAATAGCGCACAAAATGCGTGCTAAAGAAATAACAGGAATAGTTGGTAGATGGATCTATAATTTCCTCACAAACAGAATACAAAGAGTAGTACTCAACAGAGTAAAGTCTGAGGCACAGTATTCGCTCCCATCTTGTTTCGCATCCTCATATCTGACATAGACAAGGATGTCAGCCACAGCACCGTGTCTTTCTTTGCAGATGACACCCGAATCTGCATGACAGTGTCTTCCATTGCAGACACTGCAAGGCTCCAGGTGGACATCAACCAAATCTTTCAGTGGGCTGCAGAAAACCATATGAAGTTCAACGATGAGAAATTTCAATTTCTCCGATATGGTGAACATGAGGAAATTAAAACTTCATCAGAGTATAAAACAAATTCTGGCCACAAAATAGAGCGAAAAACTAACGTCAAAGACCTGGGAGTGATCATGTCGGAGGATCTCACCTTCAAGGACCATAACATTGTATCAATCGCATCTGCTAGAAAAATGACATGATGGATAATGAGAACCTTCAAAACTAGGGATGCCAAGCCCATGATGACACTCTTCAGGTCACTTTTTCTATCTAGGCTGGAATATTGCTGCACACTAAGAGCACCTTTCAAGGCAGGTGAAATTGCTGACCTAGAAAATGTACAGAGAATCTTCACGGCACGCATAACGGAGATAAAACACCTCAATTACGGGGAGCGCTTGAAGTTTCTGAACCTGTACTCCCTGGAACGCAGGCGGGAGAGATGCATGAATATATACACCTGGAAAATCCTAGAGGGACTAGTACCGAACTTGCACACGAAAATCACTCACTACGAAAGCAAGACTTGGCAGACGATGCAACATCCCCCCAATGAAAAGCAGGGGTGTCACTAGCACGTTAAGAGACAACACAGTAAGTGTCAGGGGCCCAAGACTGTTCAACTGCCTCCCAGCATACATAAGGGGGATTACCAACAGACCCCTGGCAGTCTTCAAGCAGGCACTGAACAAGCACCTAAAGTCGGTACCTGACCAGCCGGGCTGTGGCTCGTACGTTGGATTGCGTGCAGCCAGCAGTAACAGCCTGGTTGATCAGGCTCTGATCCACCAGGGGGCCTGGTCACAGACCGGGCCGCGAGGGCGTTGACCCCCGGAACTCTCTCCAGGTAAACTCCAGGTAATGTTCATGCTTGCTAGTGGCTTTCTTTGTGCTTAAGATTATTTTACTACATATAAACTACACATTGTATACTATGGAAAAAAATAAATTTTTGAATTTGACGGTTTATTAATCTGTGTTCATAGACCATAACAGTTTAGCGTATACTTACAATGCTACACATGTCCGTAAAGTGCTGCACTTGTTTATGTTACCATTAAGTGACTAAGTGACAAGCGTGTCCGTGTTGACCTTACACTCTTCTGCGTTGACACAGCAGTGATTTTTTGGGGGGAAGGGGGAGGGGGAGGGGATGGTGTGTCCTCTAGCTACATCACCTGCATTCTCTCTCTTGTCTCGCCTACCAGCGCCTCTCGTGGGAGTCATCAGTCTACATCTACAGCATTTTCTGGTCATTCTGAAAAATCTCAGTAGCAATTGGTCTTCTTGTCTAGATTAAGCTGCGGTCACAGTGCCTCTAAAGTTTATAACAAGAATGATAAGAGTGAACAATGATGTTCATAACGTAAAGTGGTGTTATTGATCCCTCAAGAGAAGAACGAGGAAAGCGAACATGAAAGAGAGAGACAACACTGAGGAGCCTAGTATGTCGGGCAAAGTTCCAGTGGAGGAAGCTTTCTGCGGTCTAATGACATGTGCCAGGTTATTGGGCCTTCACATCTGCTCCCAGAATAAGCATGGCACATACGTTATCTCTCCCAAGGGGCTTCTGCCACTGGTATTTCTTGGTACCTTCTCCCTGGTGTCTCTTGGGTGCATGACAGCCTGCTTCTTGTATTCTACTCTTCCCTACTGGTATTTCATCCTCACTTTACCTCACTGCTTCGCTCACCTCTTCACCATATTAGTATACGCCCAGACACTACGCCACTCATATGACATGGCTAAATACTACGAATTCCTGAAGCAGCTCATTATCAAGAGGACTTTCCACACCAGGTTCGCCACCCTGGGGACTATGATTTTCCCATTCATTCATGTAATGTCGTTACTGTTCCTCTTGCCAGGATCAAGGTTCATTTTCTGTTTTATCTCGGTGTGTATCACCTCCTTCCTTCCCGCCGTGCTCGACATCTACGTAGGAGCCTTCATCAAGGCTATCATCGAAGGCTTCGACAAGCTAGTGAGGGAAGTGAGGGCAAGGAGAAGCTGGGGTTCTGGAGACATCCACGGAGTTTATAGGCGTTGGCACTACCTCATCATGGCGCTGGACATACACAACAAGGTAATGTCCCCCGTCCCCTTCACTGTATGCAAGGTTCCTAATACCTCTGAGTACACTTTGGTAACACGTCTTTCTCGCGCTCAGCAACATGACAATCACGTCTCCACAATTTATTGTTGTTGAATGACTCCAACTGGTTTCACGATTCACATTTAATAATAATAATTATACAGTAATAAATAATATTAATATTATTATTATTACAATCAAGGGGGAAGCGCTAAACCCGGAGGATTATACAGCGCCTGGGGGGGGATGTGGAAGGCATTCAGGCTTAATTCGGGGAACTGGAGCACAGATCCAATTCCTTAAATCAAGAGCCCCTCACCAACATCAAGGAACCTTCCTTGAGGGGATTTAATATTAATAATAATAACAACTAAAATACAAAGAACAATAATGCTGATGTCCAACTAGTAATATAAGGAGATACAAAAGTATTATCCAACTGTTGTACGTTGCATTAAGGGCAGAGGATCTAAGAACTGGTAAAGAAGTTCTTATGTTATCGTGGGTATTAACCCTCCTAGGCTATTAACCGAAGACGGTCGCCATTTCAACTGTCAATGTCTTGAGTTTAGAGCTGTCACAGATCAGTAACTGAAATTAGCAAAGGGGTTAAGGTAATCCTTAATAAACTCAAGATTTGTTTGCGTATTGTATGCAACGTTCAGGTAAGAAGACGAGCGTCTCCCACTTCTGCTAGGTCGTGAATCTCTCAAAGAGGCAGTGGTGGTACTCTGGGTTGGTGATTTTCAGGATACCAATTAGGCAGGCACTGCTAATGCCCAGATAGGCAATTTTAAATGTAATGATCACGTATATTTGCCTCAAGGACAAGAAGTAACTAAAATGATGCATTTTTTTATATGCCATTTTTTTTACATTTTCTCCTCAAATTAACTTAGCAACCGAACCTTATGTAAAGTATTCTAATTCCCCTAGTAAATCTAGAAATGCCCATTACTTTCGTTAATTGTTTGGCCTGGTTTATAATACAGTATCAGGTAATGATGTTGTGCCATGTTATTCACGAAATCGTAATGACACGATTGCAAACAAACCATACCCCGGCCGGGATTGAACTCGCGACGGGCTGGAGTTTTGAGACTCTATGACCGCGGGTTCAATCCCGGCCGGGGTATGGATTGTGCCATGTCAGAAAGTGGGGAGGTCAACTTCGAGCAGAGGATTTTCAATGTAACACCTAGTAATGTTGTGCTGGTGGGTGCCAGGTATTCTTTTTGACGACGGAGCTGCGGGTTCTGCTGCTGATGATGGAGGCTCTGGCCTATGTGTTCGTGCTGTGGAGCCTCACCACTTACAAAAGCAACTGTGGTACACTCTTCGCCCTCACATCCTTCCAGCTCACCGAGGTCACCGTCCGCCTCACAAACCTTTGCAAGACAGGACAGTCCCTCGCCTCTGTCGTGAGTACACTTATAGCACTGTAAACATGGGCGGCGCCGAAGAGGGGAAAAGGGGGCTCAAGACCCTTAAAATTTTATTAGTTCTCAAGCCCCAAAAATAATAATAATAATAATATTGCGTCTGCCCACCTGATTGTCATTCCTTAATCTCCCTTGAGTCACATCTGATTGTATGGTCGCCCCTTCCTCGTCACACTGTATGGTGACCCCTACCTTGTCAAACTGTATGGTCACCCCTACCTTGCTACACTGTATGGTCACCCCTACCTTGCCACACTGTATGGTCACCCCTACCTTGTCAAACTGTATGGTCACCCCTACCTTGCCACACTGTATGGTCACCCCTACCTTGCCACACTGTATGGTCACCCCTACCTTGTCAAACTGTATGGTCACCCCTACCTTGCCACACTGTATGGTCACCCCTACCTTGCCACACTGTATGGTCACCCCTACCTTGTCAAACTGTATGGTCACCCCTACCTTGCCACACTGTATGGTCACCCCTACCTTGTCACACTGTATGGTCACCCCTACCTTGCCACACTGTATGGTCACCTGCTTCCTCATAACACTGTAATGGGTTACTGTAGCTAGGCTAGTTCTGCTTCTGATGCTCACTGCTTGTAGCTTTATTTTGTATTGTTGTTAATCTGAGTTACTCTGGTACTTGTGGTGCGATGAGTGAATCTGATTCATTCCAGTTTCTGGACACTAATCATGATTCAAGACTCGAGGTGTTACAAAAACGCTACTCACACCCACCACAACACATTAAACACGACATCTTAATGTTAAGACGCCTCCCCACTACATTAAGCATCCTCACACATTAAACACCTTCCCATCACCTTAAACACCTTCCCGCCACATTAAACGGCTGTCCGTCACATCAGACACCTGCCCATCATAAGCTTACAACGACGTCCTGCTACAGAGTGAGGAGCTTGCAGCATCAGCAATGGAGGTCGTATACAACCATTCTTCAGGGTCTTCACAGGAGGCTGCACTGTCCTGCCTGGTCGCCAGACTAGAGGGACGCCCAGCACGCGTCCTGCTCTGGGGCCTCAGCACGTGAGTTGCGTTAGTTTTGTTATTGGATGGTAGACAGCACCGACCCAGGGAGGTACTACCGTCCTGTGGTAGTAGGTTGGTAGACAGCAACCACCCAGGGAGGTACTACCGTCCTGTGGTAGTAGGTTGGTAGACAGCAACCACCCAGGGAGGTACTACCGTCCTGTGGTAGTAGGTTGGTAGACAGCAACCACCCAGGGAGGTACTACCGTCCTGTGGTAGTAGGTTGGTAGACAACAATCACCCAGGGAGGTACTACCGTCCTGTGGTAGTAGGTTGGTAGACAGCAACCACCCAGGGAGGTACTACCGTCCTGTGGTAGTAGGTTGGTAGACAGCAACCACCCAGGGAGGTACTACCGTCCTGTGGTAGTAGGTTGGTAGACAGCAACCACCCAGGGAGGTACTACCGTCCTGTGGTAGTAGGTTGGTAGACAACAACCACCCAGGGAGGTACTACCGTCCTGCCAAGTGAATGGAAAATGGAAACCTGTTGTTTTACAATATGGCAGCAGGATTACTGGTGTCTTATTTTTGTCATAAACAAGCGGGATAACAGGTATATCTTGCTACTTCTACGTACACTTAGGTCACTACACATGCATGCATGTACACCTGGAGTATACCTGGGGAGGGTTTCGGGGATCAGTGCCCCCGCGGCCCGGCCTGTGACCACGCCTCGTGGTGGATCAGAACATGATTAACCAAGCTGTTACTGTTGGCCGCACGCAAACCAACGTACGAATCACAGCCCGGCTGGTCAGGTACTGACATTAGGTGCCTGCTCAGCTCCTTCTTGAAGACAGCCAGGGGTATATTTTGTAATTCTCCTTTTGTATGCTGGGGGGCAGTTGAACAGTCTTGGGCCCCTGACACTTATTGTGTTGTCTCTTAGTGTGTTCGTGGAGCCCCTGCTTTTCATTGGGGGAATGTTGTATCTCCTGCCCAGTTTTTGCTTTTGTAGCGAGTGATTTTCTTCTATTTACTTAATAGTTCTTGTTCTTCTTTATTTCTTCTGATCTCCATGGGGAAGTGGAAAAGAATTCTTCCTCCGTAAGCCATGCGTGTCCTAAGAAGAGACTAAAATGCCAGGAGCAAGGGGCTAGTAACCCCTTCTCCTGTGTACATTACTAAATTTAAAAAGAGAAACTAGTTTTTCTTTTTGGGTCACCTTGTCTTGGTGGGATACGGCCGGTTTGTTGAAAAAAATATACGCAGTTATATAGGAGGAGATGAGTGATGTTATTTAACATAATACTTAAGTACCAATTATAGTGACACTTTTAGTAACTTTAGAAAGGAATATGTACGATTAAGCATTTTTAATTGAGGAAGAAATTAGATGCTACCTCTTTCCCATCTAAAACAATATTATTTTGTCTGAAGACTTGTGGAAGGTGTTAAAGAGGGTTTCCCTCCACGGAAAGATGTTTGATGCCAGTGAAGAGCTCTTGATTCAAGGAATTAAAGATACCTTCCACTTCCTTATGCTTTATTATGCATCTCATACCCATGGAGTGGACGGTAGTCATAATATTACAGACACATAATGGCTTCAGGGACTAGGCCCTAAAGTTTTGATAGCTAAACAAGTTACGGTGGTAATGAATTAATTTAATGTTTATTTCTGGTTACAAAACTTATGCAGACATGAATTCAGTCACAAAACCTAATTATTTCCCGTTCCGCAGTCGCTGTATGATCTGTGTGTTTAGTGATTCCCTGTGAATATAATAATAATAATAATAATAATAATAATAATAATAATAATAATAATAATAATAATAATAATAATCAGAGAGATAATGAGCGAGACTGACGCCTACTGCAGTCTTACTGTTTTTTCTTATGTTACGAAATTATTATATTACCATCAGTTTATGAGACTGAAAATGTGTGTAATAAAAGCGAGAACTAGTGTGTGTTGTTCCCAGATCAGCGTCTTCCACGGGACACCATGATATATCTTCAGGTAGTAACTGAAGCTATCCTCAGGCACAACTATTCACAAGAACATAACAACGAAGGAACACGGCTGTGAGCCTATTGGCTCATGCTAGGCAGGTTTAGCTCTAAACCACTCAAACCCACTCGTATACGCCTCCATCTAAATTTAAAGCTTCTCAAATTTCATGTTTCAGTGACGTCACTTGGAAATTCGTTCCATTCAGCTACAACTCTACTACCATACCCGTATTTCCCAATATCTTTTCTAAATCTAATTGATCCAACTTGAATCCATTGCAGAGAATCCTGTCTTAGATAACTTCAGCGCGTTGTTTATATCTCCTTTATTTAGTCCTGTTTTCCATTTGTATACTTCAGTTATATCCTCCCTAATTCTACAATATGTCTTTCTAGAGTACTGATTCACTGCCTCTACCTACCTTCGTAGGAATGAGTTTTTGATACACGGGATAAACAAAGTAATTCTTCTCTGTACATTTGGAATTCCAATGCATTAATGTCCATTCTGTAAAATGGGACCAGAAATGGACAGCGTCATCTGAGGCCTTACCAAGGATAAATACCCTAAAGTTAAAGCAATAAAAGCTAATAGAGTCCAGTTAGCTTTTATTGCGAACTTTCATTCATTGTTTTGTCTTGGCTTAAAATTTCTGCTAGCCAAAATTTCTGAACCTTTTTCGCAAGGACCAAATTATATCTTTCAAGGTGGCATGGAATTGCATCCTCAGTTACGAATTCATGGCATCAACTTTCACACAGTTAATATAATATAATATAATATAATATAATATAATATAATATAATATAATAATATATAAGTACATGTACGAGGTATACAGTCCTAGCTGACATCAATGTCATACTACTATTATACACATATTATACTACTATTATACTACTATTATACTACTACTATTATTACTACTACTACTACTACTACTACTATTATACTACTATTATACACATATTATACACATGCTAGAACATATATACACTGCAATAGAGAAAAAAGAAGTCCCACTGGGGATCTTCATTGACTTACGTAAAGCTTTTGATACAGTTGACCATGACTTGCTCCACGTAAAATTGTCACACTATGGTATAAGAGGGCACTCCCTCAACTACCTCAAGTCTTACCTCAGCAACAGAAGCCAATATGTGTACGCAAATGGGGCAAACTCTTCTGCGCAACCAATTACAGTTGGTGTCCCACAGGGAAGTGTCCATGGCCCTCTTCTCTTTCTCCTATACATAAATGACCTTCCAAATGCTTCGCAATTACTCAAACCCACACTATTTGCAGATGACACTACATACGTCTTCTCCCACCCGAGCCCAGTCACGCTAGCCAATACTGTAAATACCGAATTACAGAAAATATCTACCTGGATGAGGACTAACAAACTTACACTAAACATTGACAAAACCTACTTCATTCAGTTTGGTAACAGAGCTACAGATGCCCCTCTTAACATAATGATAAACGGATCACCCATCACAAAGCTAACAGAGGGAAAATTCTTAGGAATCCACGTTGATAATAGACTCAAATTTCATACACATATACAACAAATTTCTAAGAAAATTTCCAAGACTGTAGGCATACTATCGAAGATACGGTACTATGTTCCACAGTCAGCCCTCCTGGCCCTATATCACTCTCTTATTTACCCCTATCTCACCTATGGAATTTGTGCATGGGGCTCAACAACAATTAACCATCTCAGACCATTAATTACCCAACAAAAGGCTGCAGTTAGAATGATAAATTCTCACTACAGGCAGCACACTCCACCAATATTCAAAACACTCAACCTACTCACCATACAAAACATCCATACTTATTACTGCACCTATTACATACATAGAACACTTAACTCTGATATTAACCCTCCCCTCAAACATCTCCTTGCCAACCTCAACAGAACACATGACCATAACACAAGGCACAGATCACTCTTTGATGTTCCTCGTGTCCATCTCACACTATGCAAAAACTCAATGCGCATAAAAGGCCCTAAAATCTGGAATTCATTACCTGTAAATATAAAAGAAACACTACCTGTTTATAAATTCAAGTCTCTTCTCAAAGATCACTTACTCACTCAAAACCAAATAAATACTGAATAACTGAACCTTATAAATTGTATATCCTATATGTTACTCACAATTATATCACACAAATGTTAAACCTAGGACCCAATCTAACTTTATTATTTTTTAAATACACTACCTAACAGAATACTCCATTCTACTGAATGTACAACAATGCATGCAACCATATGACCTGTCTTTGTAATACTCATTTGTGCTTTATAGTTATCTGTTTACAATAATGTATTATCACTGATTTCATCATTGCTTAGTTAATTTTAAGCCAGCCCGTAATGCTATGCATATAAGTGGCTTTGGCATGCTGCTCTTATCTGTATTTCTTTGTACCTCTGTATGCATGCTCAAATTGTTAATAAATAAATAAATAAATAAATAAATACTATATAGAAAGCCGCCTGTTATGCAGAGCATTTCGGGCAAATTAGGTGAGCTTTGTTCCAGGATGCGACCCACACCAGTTGAAGATTCGCTGGTACAAGCGCCCGGCCCGGGCCTTTTCCAAGGTAGCCAGTTAGTTTAATATGTTTATTATGCACCCCATACCCATCCTGTGGGCGGTAGTCAAAAGATTACAGAGGTACATAATTGGTCCAGGGACTGGACTCCAAAGTTTTGACAGCTGAGCAAGTTACAGAGGTAATGAACTCACAATTTACAAAGGTAATGAACTCACAAATTACAAAGGTAATGAACTCCAGGTAGGTCTAGTCACAATCATCACAAGTTACAATGGTATTTACAGATTACAGAGGTACACAATGGGTCCAGGGACTGGGCCCCAAAGTTTTGATGGCTGAACTAGGTACAAGGTAATGAACTCACAAGTTACAAAGGTAATGAATACTGTAAGAATGGTTACTTACGTTTATACATGGCTACAATCATGAACAAATTATAGTGTAATGAGCAATTCACACTTCCACACCCGGTCACAACTGTAGTGAGTTATTGCTGCAAATATTGATTGTTGAGACACACACACACACACACACACACACACACACACACACACACACACACACACACATATACAAATTCATACACACACACACACACATAAACACACACACACACACACACACACACATACACAAATTCATACACACACACGCACACACACTCATACCGGTGAAGAGCAACCGGTGAAGAGGCGGGGCCAGGAGCTAAGACTCGACCCCTGCAACCACAAATAGGTGAGTACAAATAGGTGAGTACACACATACACCCACTCATACACACACACACACTCATACACATACACACGCACACACAAACACACACACAAACACACACACACACACACATACACACACACACACACACACACACACACACACACACACACAAGCACCTAAAGTCAGTTCCTGATCAGCCGGGCTGTGGCTCGTACGTTGGTTTGCGTGCAGCCAGCAGCAACAGCCCGGTTGATCAGGCTCTGATCCACCAGGAGGCCTGGTCACAGACCGGGCCGCGGGGGCGTTGACCCCCGGAACTCTCTCCAGGAAAACTCCAGGTAAACACACAGGAGCTTGGACTCGACCCCTGCAATCTCAACTAGGTGAATGCACACACACACACACACACACACACACACACACACACACACACATACACACACACACAAACACACACACACACACACACATGCACACATGCACACATGCACACATGTGGTAATGCTTTATTTACAGCTAGCAAAGTCAGGGTATTTCTCCAGAATGGTCTGCAATATACCACTGTGGATAAAATACTTTGCCATTTCTTGAACATTTCTGAGTGAGTTGTTTCTAAATTCATTAATTTTATCGCACTCCAGTACATAATGACGCAGAGTGTGACAATAGTCCATCTGGCAAAGTTTACATTTCGTTTGGTCTACATCTGGTGGTGGTGATTTAACCTGCCAAAGATACTTGTAACCCAGCCGGAGCCGGGCAGTAGTGACATCCAAGAGTCTGCTTATTTTGTTGGATGCACCATAGACATGTGGCTCCTCCTGCATGATTGAGTGATGATAGATGGACTCACTGGTGTCAATCTCCCTGAGCCTTAAGTCCATAAAATTCAGTTGAAGTTCTTTTCGTATTATTGTTCTCAAACTACTACCTGACAAGCCAAGATTGTAATCTACTCCCTCTTTGAAAGCATACAGCTTAGCCAATTTATCAGTTCTATCATGCATCTGAAGGCCAATGTGAGATGGAATCCACAGCATGTGCACTCTGACTCCACTGTCCACAATCCTACCATACCTGTGTCTGGCTTCTGACACAAGCATGCCACAATTTATGCTTAATGAGTTGAGAGCATTTATGGATGACAGAGAATCAGTTACAATTAAACTGTCAATCTTTGATACATAGATGCATTTCAGTGCAAGGAGTAGGGCAAACAGTTCTGTCTGAAGGGTAGAGGCCCAATTATTGATGCGTGCTCCAATTTCTTTAAGAGAGCCATCACTCTGTACGACAACAGCAGCACTACCAGCTGCACCAGTGGATTGGTGAACAGAACCATCAGCGTAAATAATTTGCGAGAGTGTGTGCTGTGTGACTAAGTTATCAATACAGCTTAAGGCCTCATGTTTGGCTTCAAGGCGAAGTTTTGGTTCTGATTTAAGAAGTAGTTTGGGGGGAAATGGAGGAATGGTAGTTTGGAATGGGGTAATATTCCATGGAGCGGAGAAGTGCCGCTGTTGCCTTACTTGACATAGATCATGTATCTGATTCATGCGGAGGTCGGTTCCAGTTTTTTCGATCCATCTGGAGGAGTGTTCACCAGTGCTGAGGAAAGTTTGGAGGGCTTCTGTGCAGGGGTTTGAATGAGCTTGCCTGAGCATATTAACCCCAATTAGGATATTTCTTTCAGTAACACGATCTCTGATGCTTGGAATATCAAGTTCTTTTTGCATATTTAAAATTTTGGCAGTACGAGGGCATCCTAAAATGATCCTCATTGCTTCGTTCTGCAGTTTTTCCAGCCCTCCAAGCTTCCAGTCAGACACAAGAGCAAGTAGTGGCGCAGCATAATCAACCAATGATCTAATATAAGCAAGATACATCATTTTCACAATTTTAACATTAGCACCATACCTGGGGTGAAACCCAGCCACAACTCTAAGTGCTCTTAGTCTTTCTTTGTATTGGCGACAAAGTCTTGTTACAACAGGTCCAAGTAGTGGAACCTCAAAGCCTAGATACCTGTATCTGCTTACATATTCTAGAAGAGACCCATCATGCAACTGGATCTGACGAACTGTGCCTCTCTGTCGAGGAGGACGCCTATTGAGTATCTTTGTTTTATCAGTAGAGATTATCAACCCCAGGTCCTGACACGAGGCTAGTACATGATTAAGAATGTTTTGGGTATTGGAGAATCCGGTGGTGTGAATCATTATATCTTCAGCAAAACTAATCACATAATGATGGGGCTGACTAGGCATAGCATTAAGTAATGCATTAATTAGAATATTGAACAGTGTGGGACTGAGCACACCTCCCTGTGGTGTTCCTAATTCAAAGTCTTTAGTTACACTTCTATGTCCCTGGAACAACACAGACGATTTTCTGTTTGACAGGTAGCCTTTAATCCAAGGTAGCCAGGGAGACCCACACCAGTCGACTAACACTCAGGTACCCATTTTACTGTTGATGGGTGAACATGGAAAACCGGTGTGAGGAAACACGCCCAATGTTTCCACCCTCTCTGCCGGAAATCGAACCCGGACCCCTTACTGTGTGAAGTGAGAGCTTTTACCACCAGGACCTATCTCCTGCATTGCAAATGAGTATTATTACATTTCCCACTCACCCGGTAAGTTACCAGATTGTAATGATCTGTTAAGAGACTAGTTAATGATTTACAAAGATCCTCTTTACTTTCTTTTAAAACTCTTGATAACAGCTCGCCAGGACCTGATTTATTTTCTCTCTCCATCTACATGTAGTTAGTTCTGATTGTGTTAAAACAGCAGTGTTCTATTGCACTTTTCTCATGGTTAATTGTGCACGTTAAGCAAAAACATGCTAGCTCAGCACGACATTTGTATCCTTAATAACAGTTCACTAATGTGCATTAGATTTACTAGGCTGTTTTGACGAATATCCACTGAACAAAATTTGTGTGCTAACGCATGGCGACACTGAACCCAGAAATATATTTATTAACCATACCACGGGTGGGGATAGAACCCGCGATCAGAGAGTCTCAAAACTCCAGACCGTCGTGTTAGCCACTGGAGTTTTGAGACTCTCTGATCGCGGGTTCTATCCCCACCCGTGGTATGGTTTGTTTGCAATCATGTCATTACGATTTCGTGAGTCAATATATTTATTTAAAAAAATGTCTGATAGTTGTTTCATAATAATAATATCAGTGGTATCACTGTGAAAGTAAATTTGGATCAGAGGACATAGCACTAATATTAATTGTGGTCATCTTATGGTTTTCAAAATGAATGGAAACACCACTCGGGTAGGCTAGCGAGTCCTGGACACCTTAACGAGTCTTCGTTTGGCAAAGGCTTGTGTCAGAAGGTGCCTGTACAGTTTCCTTGACAAAAGCTTGTGTCAGAAGGTGCCTGTACAGTTTCCTTGACAAAGGCTTGTGTCAGAAGGTGCCTGTACAGTTTCCTTGGCAAAGGCTTGTGTCAGAAGGTGCCTGTACAGTTTCCTTGGCAAAGGCTTGTGTCAGAAGGTGCCTGTACAGTTTCCTTGGCAAAGGCTTGTGTCAGAAGGTGCCTGTACAGTTTCCTTGACAAAGGCTTGTGTCAGAAGGTGCCTGTACAGTTTCCTTGACAAAGGCTTGTGTCAGAAGGTGCCTGTACAGTTTCCTTGACAAAGGCTTGTGTCAGAAGGTGCCTGTACAGTTTCCTTGACAAAGGCTTGTGTCAGAAGGTGCCTGTACAGTTTCCTTGGCGAAGGCTTGTGTCAGAAGGTGCCTGTACAGTTTCCTTGGCAAAGGCTTGTGTCAGAAGGTGCCTGTACAGTTTCCTTGACAAAGGCTTGTGTCAGAAGGTGCCTGTACAGTTTCCTTGACAAAGGCTTGTGTCAGAAGGTGCCTGTACAGTTTCCTTGACAAAGGCTTGTGTCAGAAGGTGCCTGTACAGTTTCCTTGACAAAGGCTTGTGTCAGAAGGTGCCTGTACAGTTTCCTTGACAAAGGCTTGTGTCAGAAGGTGCCTGTACAGTTTCCTTGACAAAGGCTTGTGTCAGAAGGTGCCTGTACAGTTTCCTTGACAAAGGCTTGTGTCAGAAGGTGCCTGTACAGTTTCCTTGACAAAGGCTTGTGTCAGAAGGTGCCTGTACAGTTTCCTTGACAAAGGCTTGTGTCAGAAGGTGCCTGTACAGTTTCCTGATAAAATAAAACACCTGTTAAAAAATTTAGATTTTCCTAGATTCAACGTGTGTAAATTTGAATAATACAATAATTGTGTAATAAAATGTGATGCTGATTTAATGTCAGCATAGTTGCTGATCCATTTAGATGTGTTATATAGATTAGCTGAGTATCATAGTACCATCCATGTGTTTATATAGAAGATCCCTTAGGGCTGTGACGGTATGACGTCACGGGGTACAGCTTGAGGCAGTGAGACGAGCTACCTCGGTCTCACTCGACGGACCACCTACGAACAGGCAAGAACACGGCAGGCCTGGCTCCCACCTCTCATCCACAGTCTGACAATATATAGTGTTACCATCCAACAAGGTGTTTACCTTCAACCCTCGTATCTCCTACCGAACCCCACACGACATTAACCCTTTCGAGAAATTTCGAGTGAGGGGGTGTAGAACAGCTGCTGAGTGACGTCGAGAGGTAGATGTCATATTGAATTTAATGTGTGAACACTGGACCGAGTTGTGCAATGTAATCAGGCGTTCTCGAAGGTCAGTTGGGTTTTTCGGCCTGAATTTTTAATTAGGAACCCATGTTAATGTCCCCTGCAGGGCCACAAGAATTACATGTGGATGGTGGAAGATAAGGGAACATCACTCACAAGGAAGTACGCTATTAGTCCTTGCATTTAGATCTCTAACTGGCCAGTGTAGGGTCTAGGTGTTAGGCAGGTGTTGTGGTGTGATCTACAGTAATTAAATGGTAAGTGGTAATACAAAGTTCTTTTCTAATAACACTATTGTATTGTATGTGTACCCAGTAAGTAAGCCATAATAACATACAGTCCACATAATTTTATTTTACCAGAGTAGCTGGTTTTAATATTGTAATTATTAATTTAATGTCGGGTCAAACTTTTTTGTGAGAGCGGTGAAGGAGTGGGTAGCGAGGGAGTGACAGTTCTGCGACCTACTGTGACTAAGTCCCACATACGTCACCCAAATTACTTGCAGGTAATAATTCAGGTGATGACCTGTAAGCCTCCTGCAAGTGATTTGCAAACAATAATAATAATAATACTAATTTACAATAGCACCATTACCACCATCAGATAGATTGGTTGTACAGATATATATATATATATATATATATATATATATATATATATATATATATATATATATATATATATATATATATATATATATATATATAAGTATGTTGTGTCGATTATCTGCTTATTAAATGTGGTGTAAAAGCAAGATCAGGAACTTTGCCGGAAGCAAGTCATATGATACGTACCTCATCAGGACACATTAATTTTCCTTCCTGACGTTGACACGCACCGCCACCATCACCACCACCACCACCACCACCACCACCACCACCACCACCACCATCAACACCATCAGCACCAGCACTACCACCATCAAGATCATGATCATCACCACCATCATCACCACCATCATCACCACCACCATCATCATCACCATCATCACCACCACCACCATCACCACCATCATCACCACCACCACCATCACCACCACCACAACCACCATCATCACCATCATGATCACCACTATCATCATCTCCATCATGATCACCAGCACCATCACCATCATGATCACCACCATCACCATCATGATCACCACCACCATCATCATCACCATGATCACCACCACCACCATCATCACCATCATCACCACCACCACCATCATCACCATCACCATCATCATCATCATCACCACCACCACCACCACCACCACCACCACCACCACCACCACCACCACCATCACCACCACCATCACCACCACCACCACCACCACCACCACCACCACCACCACCACCATCATCATCACCATCATCACCACCACCACCACCACCACCACCACCACCACCACCACCACCACCATCACCACCACCACCATCATCACCAACACCACCACCACCACCACCACCACCACCACCACCACCACCACCACCACCACCATCACCACCACCACCACCATCACCACCACCACCATCATCACCAACACCACCACCACCACCACCACCACCACCACCACCACCACCACCACCATCACCACCACCACCTCCACCACCACCACCATCACCACCACCACCACCATCACCACCACCACCACCACCACCACCACCACCACCACCACCATCATCATCATCACCAACACCATGTATCAGAAATCTTCCCTCTGAGGATAGACTGAAAGCCCTTAATCTGCACTCTCTAGAAAGGTGTAGAATTAGGGGGGATATGATTGAGGTGTATAAATGGAAAACAGGAATAAATAAAGGGGAATAGCATGCTAAAACTATCTATGCAAGACAGGACTCACAGCAACGGTTTTAAGTTGGAAAAAATCATATTCAGGAAGAATATAGGAAAGCCATAGAAGCTAAAACTTTGTTCAGTTTTAAAAATAGGTTACATAAATACATGAGTGGGTGTGGGTGGGTGAGAGTTGGACGTGACTAGCTTGTGCTAGTAGGTCTGATTTTTAAAGGGTGGACCTATAAGCCAGCGGAAGGCCTCGGTCAGATGACCAAAAGTTCCAAAGCCGGGTCATCATCTAAGACCCGCATCAGGAAACATTTGTCCTATTTCCCGACGAACCTTACCTAACCTAACGACACCAAAAATTTTGTAAACATTATTGCAAAAATGCAGAATCCTGTATAATATCAAGTGCTTTCTGGCACAGGTCTTTATCTTATGATGCTCCACCTCTGGAGCGTTTGGTCTTATGACGGGCCTCTGCCTCTCTCACCTGTCCACCCATTTAAAATTAAAAAAAATCGTTAAATGATGGTTCATGGAAAAAAAGTCTATTATTGCAGTCTGGAACGGACTCTGATGTAGGTGTTCCTGATGATGCAGGTGTGCCTGGTGTTGCAGGTGTTCCTGACGATACAGGTGTTCCTGGCGGTGGTACTCACCTGTCTTAATTGTTGCAGCCTGGAGGTGGGGATGCTGGTGCAAGTGATCCTGAAGATTCAGATGCTCTTGATGGTGCAGGTGTTCCTGGCGGTGGTTTTGACCTGTTATTATTGTTGCAGCCTGTTGGTGGGGACGCTGGTGCAGGTGTTCCTGATGGTGTTGACCTACGTTGTGGTGGTGGAACAACTTAGTCCTAGCAGCACACATCGAGCCTGGGCTCCCCAAGTCACCCTCACCCCCTACGATCATTGCTTCCTCCAGAACGTCACTGAAGTTCCTCCTATAGGTCTGTTGAGTCTAATGTCTGGTACACTGTGATCTGTAGTGTCTTACATAGTTATGGTGATCTGTAGTTGACCAGCAGTAGCTAGAACTGCCCTTTGCTTGTCACCTAGTTACCTGGTCTAACTTTTACTCAGCTAACAGTAATTTAAACTACCTCTTCCCTAGACAAACAATGACCTAGAATGTTTCTAAGCTTATTCCTCTTAACCTATCTAGCAGTGAATTCGATCACTTCTCTCCTGATCGATTGCGATTGATTAACTCGTAACTATAGATAACAGAGTAAAGACCAACAGAGGTCCCATAAGTGAAGGCTTCTGCTTGTTACAGTGGTGAGTTTGTTAGGCTTCCGTTAAGGCTCTCTTAAACTCTTTTAACTAACTAGATTAGCTACTTCAGTCTTTGCTACATTCAGACTAGTTATATTTATTTTGTTTGCTCCTGTTCAGTCTGGTTTCATGTCTTCTGTAGTCAGAAGGTAAATGATTGACGACAACTTGAGGAAAAGAACACAAATGAATTAACTTTGGCCACTTTTATTGAAGACTTTTAGTTGTTGGATCGTGAAATAATGAAGGGCTAAGGACTGATACATTCTCAGTAAAGGTGATCTAAGTGAATGCATTCTTGCCCACTTTCCTCAAGTTCATTTCTTTTTCTAGTGTCAACAAGTACATGGGTTATATAAGACTGAAAATTGCAATATGTTGGTTGTGCTGGCCGCACCCTCGTTGTTGGAGCATCCCTTAGCAGGATAACCACTCTGTAGGTGTCCATCAGAGCCAGGTCTCTGGAAACACGTACTGGATTATGCACTCGTAAACTACCTTCACATTTAACATCAATAAATTTCTGAATTGGAGTTGTATGGTTAATTTCTGGCTAAGACCTTGTTTAGCGATCTTCTCCTGAAGTCTGCATTCCTCAAGCACAAAACTTAAAGATTGCAGAGTTCCCTGCTGAGGACAAAACCTTTATGGATAATATAGATCTTTTGGAACGAGATTTAATCCTATGTATGTATATTTTGTTCAAATACAGACAGTATATATATTGAGCAGCTCCCAGCTATTTTGCACGACTGATTAACCACAGTCATTCAAAATACTCAGAACTCGCCACTTGATTCCCTCGTCCACTTGTATCTCTTCCACTTGGAACATCACAAATCCCTGTGATGTTACTCGAACCCTACCCATCCATTTCAGACAAACAGGAAGAGAAGATGGCAAATCAAGTTCCTTATTCCTTCATTATGAGGGATTATATTCATATTATTATTAGATGCATGGGAAAGCGCTAAACCCTTAGGGGGTCACACAGCACCTGGGGGAATGAGAGGCAGTCAGGCTCGATTCAAGAAAAGAGAGGATGAGTTTAATTCCTTGAGTCAGGAGCCCCTCGCCAGCACCAAGTCACTTGCTTGGAGGAACAGGAGGACTCTTGAGTTTCTTTCACAGAGGAAGAGGCGAGGCTGTTGTCCTTTTAGACTAATAAGAGAACCTCCAAAGTGGTCCCTCAACAGGGCCTTGATGCCAGTGAGGGACTCTTGATCCAAAGTGAACCTGTCCTCCACTTCATTGGATCGAATCTGATTGTCTCCTATTTCCCATGCGCTGTATGACCTTGGATTAATAATAATAATAACAATCCGCAGAGGTCCACTGGCAACAGTCCCGGTGGCCTGGTGGCTAAAGCTCCCGCTTCACACACGGAGGGCCCGGGTTCGATTCCCGGCGGGTGGGAACATTTCGACACGTTTCCTTACACATGTTGTCCTGTTCACCTAGCAGCAAATAGGTACCTGGGTGTTAGTCGACTGGTGTGGGTCGCATCCTGGGGGACAAGATTAAGGACCCCAATGGAAATAAGTTAGACAGTCCTCGATGATGCACTGACTTTCTTGGGTTATCCTGGGTGGCTAACCCCCCGGGGTTAAAAATCCGAAGGAAATTTTATCTTATCTTCTGTCAGTTGTAATTTCTCATAGTTGTGTACCAGGTCATTGTAATAATCATCATGTAATGTTACATTATTCTCTTCGTAGTTGTGTACCACATCATTATACTAACCACCATATTATGTTACATTGTAAGTGCTGCTTTGCCCATGATTCTGTACTTCCTATACTGTCATTATTAGTATAATAAATTATTGTACCCTCTCACACATCTGTATATTATTTTCCCCTGTATAATTTCCCTGAATTATGTAGTGGAGGATAAGTGGTATAAAGTGTTCTATCAACAGGCAAAGGGGACCGTGTTCAGAGATCTTTATCCTGAAGCCTACATTCATCAGGCGCCTTAGTACGGCAGAGTTCATGCTGCGTGCTCAGGTATAGCTTCAGTAACCCACAGCCACTTGATTCCCTCGTACACTTGCATCACCACTTGAAGCAACATCACGTACCCCAGTGACGTTGCTGTTCAACCTAACTCAACCCGGTATGACTTTCCCCGGCATTAAAATGAAATCCCGTTGAACGCAGTATAATTCATACGGGTTTTGCGCTGTAAAATTCCTATACTTTTGAACTGTAAGATCCTCATACTTTTGATCTGTAAGATCCCCATTACTTTTGATCTGTAAGAACTCCCATACTTTTGATCTGTAAGATCCCCATACTTTTGATCTGTAAGATCCCCATACTTTTGATCTGTAAGATCCCCATACTTTTGATCTGTAAGATCCCCATACTTTTGATCTGTAAGAACCCCCATACTTTTGATCTGTAAGATCCCCATACTTTTGATCTGTAAGATCCCCATACTTGTGATCTGTAAGATCCCCATACTTTTGATCTGTAAGATCCCCATACTTTTGATCTGTAAGATCACCATACTTTTGATCTGTAAGATCCCCATACTTTTGATCTGTAAGATCCCCATACTTTTGATCTGTAAGATCACCATACTTTTGATCTGTAAGATCACCATACTTTTGATCTGTAAGATCCCCATACTTTTGATCTGTAAGATCACCATACTTTTGATCTGTAAGATCACCATACTTTTGATCTGTAAGAACCCCCATACTTGTGATCTGTAAGATCCCCATACTTGTGATCTGTAAGATCCCCATACTTTTGATCTGTAAGATCCCCATACTTTTGATCTGTAAGATCACCATACTTTTGATCTGTAAGATCACCATACTTTTGATCTGTAAGATCACCATACTTTTGATCTGTAAGAACCCCCATACTTTTGATCTGTAAGATCCCCATACTTTTGATCTGTAAGATCCCCATACTTTTGATCTGTAAGAACCCCCATACTTTTGATCTGTAAGATCCCCATACTTGTGATCTGTAAGATCCCCATACTTTTGATCTGTAAGATCACCATACTTTTGATCTGTAAGATCCCCATACTTGTGATCTGTAAGATCCCCATACTTTTGATCTGTAAGATCACCATACTTTTGATCTGTAAGATCAACATACTTTTGATCTGTAAGATCACCATACTTTTGATCTGTAAGATCCCAATACTTGTGATCTGTAAGATCCCCATACTTTTGATCTGTAAGATCACCATACTTTTGATCTGTAAGATCACCATACTTTTGATCTGTAAGATCCCCATACTTTTGATCTGTAAGATCCCCATACTTTTGATCTGTAAGATCACCATACTTTTGATCTGTAAGATCAACATACTTTTGATCTGTAAGATTCCCATACTTTTGATCTGTAAGATCACCATACTTGTGATCTGTAAGATTCCCATACTTTTGATCTGTAAGATCACCATACTTTTGATCTGTAAGATCACCATACTTTTGATCTGTAAGATCCCCATACTTTTGATCTGTAAGATCCCCATACTTTTGATCTGTAAGATCCCTATACTTTTGATCTGTAAGATCACCATACTTTTGATCTGTAAGATTCCCATACTTTTGATCTGTAAGATCACCATACTTTTGATCTGTAAGATCACCATACTTTTGATCTGTAAGATCCCCATACTTTTGATCTGTAAGATCCCTATACTTTTGATCTGTAAGATCACCATACTTTTGATCTGTAAGATCACCATACTTTTGATCTGTAAGATCCCCATACTTGTGATCTGTAAGATCCCCATACTTTTGATCTGTAAGATCACCATACTTTTGATCTGTAAGATCACCATACTTTTGATCTGTAAGATCACCATACTTTTGATCTGTAAGATCCTCATACTTTTGATCTGTAAGATCCCCATACTTTTGATCTGTAAGATCCCTATACTTTTGATCTGTAAGATCACCATACTTTTGATCTGTAAGATCACCATACTTTTGATCTGTAAGATCCCCATACTTTTGATCTGTAAGATCACCATACTTTTGATGTGTAAGATCACCATACTTTTGATCTGTAAGATCAACATACTTTTGATCTGTAAGATCACCATACTTTTGATCTGTAAGATCAACATACTTTTGATCTGTAAGATCACCATACTTTTGATCTGTAAGATCACCATACTTTTGATCTGTAAGATCCCCATACTTTTGATCTGTAAGATCACCATACTTTTGATCTGTAAGATCAACATACTTTTGATCTGTAAGATCACCATACTTTTGATCTGTAAGATCACCATACTTTTGATCTGTAAGATCACCATACTTTTGATCTGTAAGATCCCCCATACTTTTGATCTGTAAGATCACCATACTTTTGATCTGTAAGATCCCCATACTTTTGATCTGTAAGATCACCATACTTTTGATCTGTAAGATCCCTATACTTTTGATCTGTAAGATCACCATACTTTTGATCTGTAAGATCACCATACTTTTGATCTGTAAGATCCCCATACTTTTGATCTGTAAGATTACCATACTTTTGATGTGTAAGATCACCATACTTTTGATCTGTAAGATCAACATACTTTTGATCTGTAAGATCACCATACTTTTGATCTGTAAGATCACCATACTTTTGATCTGTAAGATCCCCATACTTTTGATCTGTAAGATCACCATACTTTTGATCTGTAAGATCCCCATACTTTTGATCTGTAAGATCACCATACTTTTGATCTGTAAGATCCCCATACTTTTGATCTGTAAGATCACCATACTTTTGATCTGTAAGATCCCCATACTTTTGATCTGTAAGATCCCCATACCTTTGAACTGTATGAGCCATACACCGCAAAGTATGAAGGTCACTCTGTGCTGCTCAATTCTGGACGCAATTTTACAATCACATTTACAGTTGTTTAAATTATGTTAAGTGCTCAACCCATTTAGGTTATTCATCTGCCTGCTGAGTACGAGACAGATGCGCTTCCTATTGGTACTCACCTTTATGTGTGTGGGGCTGTGGGCGGTTAGTAAATTATTGTATTTTATAAGTCTAAGCAGTGACTCGCCAATTTACAGGTTAATTGTAAATAATATTATTACAATAAAATCGAGTTGTGTTAAATATTTATTTTCACGAAATTCATGAATTTCAATCAGAAATTATATATGAACAAGTTACTAGGAATGGCACAAATGTCGAAATAAAAGTGGAAAAAAAGTCCATGATTATGTTACCTTTCATAACTAAAGGAAAATTCTTAAGCTGCTTGTGAACTTGATCGACGCATAAGTGGAACAGAAAGAAAATACATTATATATATATATATATATATATATATATATATATATATATATATATATATATATATATATATATATATATATATATATATATATATATATATATATATATAAGCAGTACTGATTTCTTCTGTATGGCTCATACCTCTCAGTGGCTCCTCCTCTCAGTGGCTCATGCGGCAGAGTGGCTCCCACGGTACAGCCTCCTCTGAGTGGCTCCTTTTCACACCTATATGCTAATGACCTTTTTCACACCTATATGCTAATGACCTTGACCTCGCCCTCGAGACCACCTCGCCCTCGAGACCGCCTCACCCTCGAGACCACCTCACCCTCAACCCCCCCACCCACGACCTCGCGCCCCCTCCGCGCCCCACCCCGGCCCTCGCGCCGACCCGCCCGCTGCGCCCTCGCGCCCGCCCGTGCCCCTCACGCCCGGCCATCGCGCCTGCCCCGCCCTCGCGCCCCCCTACCCTGCGCCCCTCACGCCCGGCCGTCGCGCCCGACCGCGCCTTCTGCTGCGCCTTCTGCAGCGTCGTCCGGATCGCCCCCGCGCCCAGAATTTTTTTCCGATTTTTTCAAATTTTTTTTGAATTTCATTTTCTTATGATCTCCATCTCCTCGGATCAAATTTTTGAGGTTCCCCATCCCACTTTCACCCCCATCCCAATTTTTTTCGAATTTCATTTTCTTATGATCTCCTCGGATCAACTTTTTGAGGTTCCCCCCTCCCACTTTCACCCCCCCATCCCAATTTTTTCTCGATAATACAAAGACTCCATCTCCTTGGATCAAGTTTTTGGGTACCCCTCCTTCCACCCCGAAAATTTCTCCTCCATCTCCTTGAATCAAGGTTTTCTCGATAATACAAAGACTCCAATTCCTCGGATCAAGTTTTTTTGGATTCCCAACTCTGGGTATAAGCATTCAAAATGGACTCCCACTTGCATCCCAATTTTTTTCTCGATAATACAAAGACTCTACTTCCTTGAATCAAGGTTTTCTCGATAATACAAAGACTCCAATTCCTCGGATCAAATTTTTCTCGAAATCAAAGTCTCCAATTCCTCGGATCAAGTTTTTTCTCGATAATACATAGAACCCATCTCCTCAGATCAAATTTTTGAGGTTCCCCTCTCCCACTTTCACCCCCACCCCAAATTTTTTCGAAATTCTTATGATCTCCATCTCCTCGGATCAAGTTTTTCTCGAAATCAAAGTCTCCATCTCCTTGGATCAAGCTTTTCTCCTCCATCTCCTTGGATCAAAGTTTTTCTCGATAATACAAAGACTCCATCTCCTCGGATCAAGTTTTTCTCGATAATACAAAGACTCCAATTCCTCGGATCAAGTTTTTGGATTCCCCCCTCTCAGGGCAAGCATTCAAATGAACTCCTCCTATGGGGCATGATACTCTCTCTTACTACAGGTCTAAACAAGTGTGACGTCACCCCACTTATGTTTACTCGGCGGTCAGTGACGTCACGTGATGACCTCACACATACAGGCTGAATCTTGTCGACTTCCCCCTATGTCAGTGACGTCACGTGATGACCCCCCCCCCCCGCACACAGGCTGAATCATGTCGACTTCCCCCTACACATTTCATATACAACATAGGGAAAACATTTTCACTCTTAACTCTGGATAACCCAAATGATTTCACTTTTTTTTCGTTAATACCCACAACAATCCACAAATTTCTTTACAAAATACAACACAAGTCTAGACATTTTTCTCGTTTTAACTATTTCATCTCAGGTCACTCCCCACGAAGTAACTTTCTCTCTCTCCTCCTCACCCTCTCGAACCCTCACACTCCAACCAACACCTCACAATTTTCACTCATAACCCCCAATTTTTCTCGTTTTAACTATTTCATCAGAAAGTCACCACAACACTTATAACCACTTTTTCGATAAATTCACTAGTCACAATTTTACATATTACGAAGTTAATACGCACACACACCTCACTTTACTTTGAACACCTTCAAAACACTCTCATAAATCATTTGAATACTCACAAAAATACCTTTGAACATTTCTAAACAACACTGAAACACTTCCAAAATATCATTTTGAATACTCCCAAATAAGATTTGACAGCTCTAATTTATCTGCACTTACACATTTCATTAAATTACAACTCATCCCCACAAACTCCTCCCTCAGTCTCCAGACTTCACAACATTATCACAAAAACTAACTCAAACACTTTTACTTTGAACATCACCAAAAAACACTATCAATTACCTTTAAATACTCCAAAAACATCACTCGAACACCCCCAAATCACCTCTGAATACTCCCAGAACACCTTCATAAGTACTCTTGCACATCATTTGAACACCTTCAAAAACACCTTTGAATAACCTCAAAACACCATTTGAGTACTCCCAAATACACCACTGAATACTACTAAAACACCACTGAATACACTCAAAACACCACCAAAATCACCATAAACTAAGATCAACACCCACATCCCACAACACCCACAACCCACAACACCCACATCCCACATCACCCACATCCCACATCACCAACAACCCACAATTTTTTCTCGTTTTAACTAATTTCATCAGAAAAAGTCACAACAACAACCCACAACTTATAACCACTTTTTCGGTATCTCTAGTTCGACAACAACACCCACAACCCACAACACCCACACCCCACAATTTTTTCTCGTTTTAACTAATTTCATCAGAAAAAGGCACAACAACCCACAACTTATAACCACTTTTTCGGTATCTCTAGTTCGACAACAACAACAACACCCACAACACCCACATCCCACATCATCCACAACCCACATCACCCACATCCCACAACACCCACACCCCACAATTTTTTCTCGTTTTAACTAATTTCATCAGAAAAAGGCACAACAACCCACAACTTATAACCACTTTTTCGGTATCTCTAGTTCGACAACAACAACAACACCCACAACACCCACATCCCACATCATCCACAACCCACAACACCCACAACCCACAACACCCACATCCCACAACACCCACAACCCACAATTTTTTCTCGTTTTAACTAATTTCATCAGAAAAAAGCACAACAACCCACAACTTATAACCAGTTTTTCGGTATCTCTAGTTCGACATCAACGCCCACAATCCACAACATCCACATCCCACAAAACCCACATCCCACAACCCACAATTTTTTTTTCACGTTTTAACTAATTTCATCAGAAAAAGTCACAACAACAACACACTTATAACGTCTTTTCGGTATCTCTAGTTCGACAACAACACCCACAACACCCACATCCCACAACACCCACATCCCACAATTTTTTTTTTCTCGTTTTAACTAATTTCATCAGAAAAAGTCACATCAACAACCCACAACTTATAATCACTTTTCAGCATCTCTAGTTCGACAACAACACCCAGAACCCACAACACCCACATCCCACAACACCCACATCCCACATCACCCACACCCCCACATCACCCACACCCCCACAACAACTATCCACAACTTATAACCACTTTTTTCGATATCTCTAGTTCGACAACAACACCCAGAACCCACAACACCCACAACCCACAACACCCACATCACACAACACTCACATCCCACATCACCCACACCCCCACAACAACTATCCACAACTTATAACCACTTTTTTCGATATCTCTAGTTCGACAACAACACCCACAACCCACAACACCCACAACACCCACAACCCACAATTTTTTTCTCGTTTTAACTAATTTCATCAGAAAAAAGTCACAAAAACAACCCACTTATATCATCTTTTTTGGTATCTCTAGTTAGACTACATTACCCACAACCCTCATCATTTACCAATTTATTCACAATTTTTTTTTCCTTCTTTTTACTGAATCTTAAATGTAATACACATTCCTCTTTACATTACTAAAATTCTAATAAAATCCTCTCCATACCCATCTCCTTGTATCCACATAAATTGATATTATACTCGCATCAACTAATCTCACTACCCAACTATTGCGACATGTTTCAACACCCTCCATTCTTTTCCAATATATCATAACTTTTCAATTCTATAATTTCTTTTTAAAATATTCACACATTACCTTTATTTTCAGTAAAATCTCCCCATATTTCTTTAAATTTCTAATACAACCCTCCCCATACCCCTCTCCATCTCACCTGCATTTCTTCACATCCACTCACCCGTCTCCCAACACACCTCTTCTGAACACACACAAAAATCACATTTCACATCCACAAATGCATCTCATCACCCATCTCAAATCCACTAAAATCACTGTAACCAAGATATTCACAAAACTCTATGACCACCTAACACACACACACACACACACACACACACACACACACACACACACACACACACACACAGACACACACACACACACACACACACACACACACACACACACACACACACACACACACACACACACACACACACACCTCACTTTACTTTGAACACCTTCAAAACACTCTCATACATCATTTGAGACCACCTTTTCTCAATATCTCTCATCCACAACCTTTATCATCTCACTACAGAACAACCCCAAGATTACTTCGAACACTCTCATAAATCATTTAAATACTCACATAAACACCTTTGAACATTTCCAAACAACACTGAAGCACTTCCAAAATATCATTTTGATTACTCCCAAATAAGATTTATCATCTCTAATTTATCTACACTTACACATTTCATTAACTGAAATTACAACACATCCACCATACTACTCCCTCAGTCTCCAGACTTTACAACATTAACACAAAAACTAACTCAGACACTTATGACATGAGACATTTTACCAAAACTAACACAAACACATATCCGTTATATCTCCAATATCTAAGATCACCACAATCAAGACGTTTGCCAAATTCTATAACCCCACCACTAAGATCACACATTTTTTTTTTTGTACACATTCTCTTAAAACATCATCATAACGAAGATCACTAAAACTATCTATACTTTTACTAAGATCACATAACATTTTGTCTTCTCTAACTCACCCACCAATTCACATTCTCATTCACACTTACACATTTCATTAACCGAAATTACATCTCATCCACCAAACTCCTCCCTCATTCTCCAGACTTTACAACATTAGCACAAAAAAAAACTAACTCATACACTTATGACATGAGACATTACCATATCTAACACACTGACTAACTTTGAACCAACTCTGAACACCAATGATCATCTTCAAAAAATATTCTGCACATCATTTGAACACCTTCAAAAAACACCATCAAACACCTCCGAATACTCCCAAACCACTACTGATTACTACCAAATCACCACTGAATACTACCAAATCACCGTCAAAATCACCAGAAACTAAGTTTAACATCACCATCTAACATCCTTTTTATAGAAATCCCCTCATATCACTATAACCAAGAACTCCCTCCCCATTTGGCGCATAAAAAAAAAAAAGCATGAACACAAACCTAATACGCAAACACTTAGTACATGATCACCATCAACTGAAAACATATCTTGTACACACACATAATCTAAGACAACCCGGTGGCCTGGTGACTAAAGCTCCCACTTCACACACGGAGTGTCTACCGATTCCCTATGGTGAAATATTTCGGCTGACGTTTCTCACTCGTCCTGTTCATCAGCAAGGTACAGGGTACTCTGCAGCATGACTGGTGTGGCCGCATCTCTGGGGGACAGACAAGGACCCAATGGAAATAAGCATAGCCTCGATGATGCACTGACTTTCTGGGTTATCTTGTGGCTAATTTCCAGCAAAAATCTGAACGAAATTCATCTTATCTTTATTTTACTTATCATTTGATAAAATACATTACACTCAAATCATTGACATCACAGAAAACAATTTCATTTATAATACACAAACAGTGGCTTATTAATATTCAGATACTGCTCAATACTAACATGATGTTTTGCTGAGAGTTACTTTCAAGACAGCATAGTGGTGTTGGTAACACACAGCTCTCTAAATTTACTTAGCAATTTCTGCAGGCTTGGTTATTGTTTAAGAACAGCTATACCCAAGCATTTATTAAGTCAGATGACTTGTTGCTGTCAAGAAATACTGCTTTTAGTATTAGTTCACACAAAATAGTTTATCATTGCTTCATAACATAAAGTTATTAAGTCGTTTGTCAACATTATTCACAGAGTCACAAAGCCTCTAGCATTATGCATTTTAAACTTATCATGAAAATACTTTTATAATATTTGCCAAAATAAGACATACATGTGGCTGGTTACAACATTTTCATTTATAATATAGCCATAGCAATTATGCAATATAGTTGTTATCACAAAAAGCTGGTTAGACACTCTCATTATTTTATAATATTAATGGCTGGGGCCTTCAGACATAAGACATGTTGTCAGCCTAAGATATTCATCTCATCCACAGCCTAACTAAAGTATTAGTTGTTACTCAAAAACTGATGTTTCTATATTGAGGTATGAATATCTTCATACCGTATTTGAGTAGTTGTGATATCACATTTCTCATTCATTATCATCTGTGTCCTTTCTCATTCATTCTGTATATTTCCTAGAGTTGCTTAATTCTGACGGCCCACGCTTATCGCAGTGAGCCAGTGTAGCAGGTGCTGGAGTGGTGATGGTTGTTTGGCTCCTGGCTGTCGTGATGGGTCCAAGTCGTTAAAAACAACTCAGAGATATACGGAATGAATAAGGAAGGATGTTTTAGGGATGATATGGATGAGGAAATGTGATATGCAACATAAATGCGGTATGAATATTCATACCGCAATATGTCAAGTATAGGTTTTTGGTGAATGTCTTAGTTAAGATGTGTATGTCTTAGTTGGAGGAGAATGTCTTAGATTTGGTGTGTATGTCTCATGTCTTAAATTTGTGATTGAAATGTATAAGATGTGGGTGTCTGTGTATTATTTTTTTTGTGATAGTGATATGTTATAGTGCTCATGTTATGTTATAGATGTTGGTGGAAGTGTTGTGGTATTTTTGTGTATGTCTTATTTTTGTGCGAATGTTTAAAAAATAAGTGTTTTCAGTGATCATAGAAGTTTTGAGATGCATGATCTTAGATTTTTGGTGATCTTGGTGATGAGTGTTGATAGATGACGGTAAACATGTTATGGAATTGGTGATCGTGATTTTTGTGTGAATAATTATAAAAATGTGTGTTTTCTGTGATCTTGGTGGTGGGGTCATAAAATTTGGTAATCGTCTTGGATATAGTGTTCTTAGATAATGTAGGGTACAACAGGTTGAAACAAGGTGGGTTGGGTGTGATGTGACCAACCACTAAGTAACACAATGGGAGTGTGACGTCACTGGAGGTGAGCTCCTCGGTCCTGTGAGGTGTGACATCGTGTGTTGGTGGTAGTGAGGTGAGTGCGCTTAGATATTGTCAAATATGATTTTTTGTGTGAAATGTTTATAAAAATGAGTGTTTTCTGTGATATTAGTGATTTTTGAGGTAAGTGAACATGGGTGATTGTAGTTGGTGGTTGTCTTAGATTATGTGTGTGTACAAGATATGTTTTCAGTTGATGGTGCGGGAGACAGGCGATGGCCGACACGGCAGGTTGTGTAGCGGGCTAGCTGCGGGATTTTCAAGGATAGCTCCTGGTCAAAGAGGCTGACCAGGTCCCTACTTAACAGAACTCAGTGTGAATGCTTGGAGAAGATACCAGAGCAGCGAACGGACATCCCAGTGCATCGTTTCAGCGTAAATAGTTGAAGTGTTGTGCAGTTTCAGAGGATTTGGTGTTGTCGAGTCAGGACCAGTCAGCGCCTCCCCCCCTCTCCGCTGGGGGGAGGGGGAGGGCGTGTGTAGTAAACAGT
>NC_091310.1:27099473-27121973 GCF_038502225.1 Cherax quadricarinatus | reverse complement strand
TAAAACGAGAAAAATTGGGGGTTATGAGTGAAAATTGTGAGGTGTTGGTTGGAGTGTGAGGGTTCGGGAGGGTGGGGAGGAGGAGAGAGAGAAGGTTACTTCGTGGGGAGTGACCTGAGATGAAATAGTTAAAACGAGAAAAATGTCTAGACTTGTGTTGTATTTTGTAAAGAAATTTGTGGATTGTTGTGGGTATTAACAAAAAAAAATGTGAAATCATTTGGGTTATCCAGGATTAAGAGTGAAAATGTTTTCCCTATGTTGTATATGAAATGTGTAGGGGGAAGTCGACATGATTCAGCCTGTGTGCTAGTCATCACGTGACGTCACTGACATAGGGGGAAGTCGACAAGATTCAGCCTGTATGTGTGAGGTCATCACGTGACGTCACTGACCGCCGAGTAAACATAAGTGGGGTGACGTCACACTTGTTTAGACCTGTAGTAAGAGAGAGTACCATGCCCCATAGGAGGAGTTCATTTGAATGCTTGCCCTGAGAGGGGGGAATCCAAAAACTTGATCCGAGGAATTGGAGTCTTTGTATTACCGAGAAAAACTTGATCCGAGGAGATGGAGTCTTTGTATTATCGAGAAAAACTTTGATCCAAGGAGATGGAGGAGAAAAGCTTGATCCAAGGAGATGGAGACTTTGATTTCGAGAAAAACTTGATCCGAGGAGATGGAGATCATAAGAATTTCGAAAAAAGTTGGGGTGGGGGTGAAAGTGGGAGGGGGGAACCTCAAAAATTTGATCCGAGGAGGTGGAGTCTATGTATTATCGAGAAAAAACTTGATCCGAGGAATTGGAGACTTTGATTTCGAGAAAAATTTGATCCGAGGAATTGGAGTCTTTGTATTATCGAGAAAACCTTGATTCAAGGAAGTAGAGTCTTTGTATTATCGAGAAAAAAATTGGGATGCAAGTGGGAGTCCATTTTGAATGCTTATACCCAGAGGGGGGGAATCCAAAAAAACTTGATCCGAGGAATTGGAGTCTTTGTATTATCGAGAAAACCTTGATTCAAGGAGATGGAGGAGAAATTTTGGAGGTGGAAGGAGGGGTACCCAAAAACTTGATCCAAGGAGATGGAGTCTTTGTATTATCGAGAAAAAATTGGGATGGGGGGTGAAAGTGGGAGGGGGGAACCTCAAAAACTTGATCTGAGGAGATCATAAGAAAATGAAATTCGAAAAAAATTGGGATGGGGGTGAAAGTGGGAGGGGGAACCTCAAAAATTTGATCCGAGGAAATGGAGATCATAAGAAAATGAAATTCAAAAAAAATTTGAAAAAAATCGGGAAAAAATTCGGGGCGCGGGGGCGATCCGGATGACGCTGCAGAAGGCACAGTCGGGCGCGACGGCTGGGCGTGAGGGGCGCGGGGTGGGGGGCGCGATGGCTGGGCGTGAGAGGTGCGGGCGGGCGCGAGGGCGGGGGTGGGGGCGTGGGGGGGCGGGGTCGTGGGTGGGGTGTTGAGGGTGAGGTGGTCTCGAGGGTGAGGTGGTCTCGAGGGCGAGGTGGTCTCGAGGGTGAGGTCAAGGTCATTAGCATATAGGTGTGAAAAAGGTCATTAGCATATAGGTGTGAAAAGGAGCCACTCAGAGGAGACCTTACCGTGGGAGCCACTCTGCCGCATGAGCCACTGAGAGGAGGAGCCACTGAGAGGTATGAGCCATACAGAAGAAATCAGTACTACTTCTGTATATATATATATATATAATATATATATATATATATATATATATATATATATATATATATATATATATATATATATATATATATATATATATATATATATATATATATATATATATATATTATATATATATATATCAACAAGTCGGCCGTCTCCCACAGAGGCAGGGTGACCCAAAAAGAAAGAAAATCCCCAAAAAGAAAATACTTTCATCATCATTCAACACTTTCAGCACACTCACACATTATCACTGTTTTTGCAGAGGTGCTCAGAACACAACAGTTTAGAAGCATATACGTATAAAGATACACAATATATCCCTCCAAACTGCCAATATCCCGAACCCCTCCTTTAGAGTGCAGGCATTGTATACTTATCATTTCCAGGACTCAAGTCCGACTATATAAAAATAACCAGTTTCCCCGAATCCCTTCACTAAATATTATATATATATATATATATATATATATATATATATATATATGTGTGTGTGTGTGTGTGTGTGTGTGTGTGTGTGTGTGTGTGTGTGTGTGTGTGTGTGTGTGTGTGTGTGTGTGTGTGTCGTGCCGAATATGTATATGTAAAACTGGTCAATTAGCAAGAACTCATTTAAAATTAAGTCCTTTCTAAAATTTTCTCTTATACGTTTAAAGATATATATTTTTCATTAATGTTAATGTAAAAGTTTTTAATTTTGCTCCAAAAGAATCTTAGAAAACTTACCTAACCTTATTATAACACGAACAATTTATTTTAGCCTAACCCAACTAAATATATTTTAGATTTGTTTACAATAATTTAATACTAAACAAACACAGTGAAATATATTTTTTCGTTAGGTTTAGAATGATTTTGGCGAAATTATTGCATACACAAATTTTCGCTTGTCCTATATGGCAAGATGAACGTTGCTATTTAAGCCAAGAACGCCAAGAACATACATATATATATATATATTTTTTTTTTTTTTTTTTTTTTTTTTTCAAAAAGACGGCCGTCTCCCACCGAGGCAGGGTGACCCAAAAAAGAAAGAAAATCCCCAAAAAGAAAATACTTTCATCATCATTCAACACTTTCACCACACTCGCACATTATCACTGTTTTTGCAGAGGTGCTAAGAATACAACAGTCTAGAAGCATAAACATATAAAGATACACAACATATCCCTCCAAACTGCCAATATCCCAAACCCCTCCTTTAAAGTGCAGGCATTGTACTTCCCATTTCCAGGACTCAAGTCCGACTATATGAAAATAACCGGTTTCCCTGAATCCCTTCACTAAATATTACCCTGCTCACACTCCAACAGATCGTCAGGTCCCAAGTACCATTCGTCTCCATTCACTCCTATCTAACACGCTCACGCACGCTTGCTGGAAGTCCAAGCCCCTTACCCACAAAACCTCCTTTACCCCCTCTCTCCAACCCTTTCGAGGACGACCCCTACCCCGCCTTCCTTCCCCTATAGATTTATATGCTTTCCATGTCATTCTACTGTGATCCATTCTCTCTAAATGACCAAACCACCTCAACAACCCCTCTTCTGCCCTCTGACTAATACTTTTATTAACTCCACACCTTCTCCTAATTTCCACACTCCGAATTTTCTGCATAATATTTACACCACACATTGCCCTTAAACAGGACATCTCCGCTGCCTCCAACCGTCTCCTCGCTGCTGCATTTACCACCCAAGCTTCACACCCATATAAGAGTGTTGGTACTACTATACTTTCATACATTCCCTTCTTTGCCTCCATAGATAACGTTTTTTGACTCCACATATACCTCAACGCACCACTCACCTTTTTTCCCTCATCAATTCTATGATTAACCTCATCCTTCATAAATCCATCCGCCGACACGTCAACTCCCAAGTATCTGAAAACATTCACTTCTTCCATACTCCTCCTCCCCAATTTGATATCCAATTTTTCTTTATCTAAATCATTTGACACCCTCATCACCTTACTCTTTTCTATGTTCACTTTCAACTTTCTACCTTTACACACATTCCCAAACTCATCCACTAACCTTTGCAATTTTTCTTTAGAATCTCCCATAAGCACAGTATCATCAGCAAAAAGTAACTGTGTCAATTCCCATTTTGAATTTGATTCCCCATAATTTAATCCCACCCCTCTCCCAAACACCCTAGCATTTACTTCCTTTACAACCCCATCTATAAATATATTAAACAACCATGGTGACATTACACATCCCTGTCTAAGACCTACTTTTACCGGGAAGTAGTCTCCCTCTCTTCTACACACCCTAACCTGAGCCTCACTATCCTCATAAAAACTCTTTACAGCATTTAATAACTTACCACCTATTCCATATACTTGCAACATCTGCCACATTGCTCCTCTATCCACTCTATCATATGCCTTTTCTAAATCCATAAATGCAATAAAAACTTCCCTATCTTTATCTAAATACTGTTCACATATATGCTTCAATGTAAACACCTGATCTACACATCCCCTACCCACTCTAAAACCTCCTTGCTCATCCGCAATCCTACATTCTGTCTTACCTCTAATTCTTTCAATTATAACCCTACCGTACACTTTTCCTGGTATACTCAGTAAGCTTATTCCTCTATAATTTTTACAGTCTCTTTTGTCCCCTTTCCCTTTATATAAAGGGACTATACATGCTCTCTGCCAATCCCTAGGTACCTTCCCCTCTTTCATACATTTATTAAACAAAAGTACCAACCACTCCAACACTATATCCCCCCCTGCTTTTAACATTTCTGTCATGATCCCATCAGTTCCAGCTGCTTTACCCCCTTTCATTTTACGTAATGCCTCACGTACCTCCCCCACACTTACATTCTGCTCTTCTTCACTCCTAAAAGATGGTATACCTCCCTGACCAGTGCATGAAATTACTGCCTCTGTTTCTTCCTTAACATTTAAAAGTTCCTCAAAATATTCTCGCCATCTTCCCAATACCTCCATCTCCCCATCTACTAACTCCCCTACTCTGTTTTTAACTGACAAATCCATATTTTCCCTAGGCTTTCTTAACTTGTTTAACTCACTCCAAAATTTTTTCTTATTTTCATTAAAATTTCTTGACAGTGCCTCTCCCACTCTATCATCTGCTCTCCTTTTGCACTCTCTCACAACTCTCTTTACCTTTCTTTTACTCTCCATATACTCTGCTCTTCTTATAACACTTCTGCTTTGTAAAAACCTCTCATAAGCTACCTTTTTCTCTTTTATCACACCCTTTACTTCATCATTCCACCAATCACTCCTCTTTCCTCCTGCCCCCACCCTCCTATAACCACAAACTTCTGCCCCACATTCTAATACTGCATTTTTAAAACTATTCCAACCCTCTTCAACCCCCCCACTACTCATCTTTGCACTAGCCCACCTTTCTGCCAATAGTCGCTTATATCTCACCCGAACTTCCTCCTCCCTTAGTTTATACACTTTCACCTCCCTCTTACTTGTTGTTGCCACCTTCCTCTTTTCCCATCTACCTCTTACTCTAACTGTAGCTACAACTAAATAATGATCCGATATATCAGTTGCCCCTCTATAAACATGTACATCCTGGAGCCTACCCATCAACCTTTTATCCACCAATACATAATCTAATAAACTACTTTCATTACGTGCTACATCATACCTTGTATATTTATTTATCCTCTTTTTCATAAAATATGTATTACTTATTACCAAATTTCTTTCTACACATAGCTCAATTAAAGGCTCCCCATTTACATTTACCCCTGGCACCCCAAATTTACCTACTACTCCCTCCATAACATTTTTACCCACTTTAGCATTAAAATCCCCAACCACCATTACTCTCACACTTGATTCAAAACTCCCCACGCATTCACTCAACATTTCCCAAAATCTCTCTCTCTCCTCTACACTTCTCTCTTCTCCAGGTGCATACACGCTTATTATAACCCACTTTTCACATCCAATCTTTATTTTACTCCACATAATCCTTGAATTAATACATTTATAGTCCCTCTTTTCCTGCCATAGCTTATCCTTCAACATTATTGCTACTCCTTCTTTAGCTCTAACTCTATTTGAAACCCCTGACCTAATCCCATTTATTCCTCTCCACTGAAACTCTCCCACCCCCTTCAGCTTTGTTTCACTTAAAGCCAGGATATCCAGCTTCTTCTCATTCATAACATCCACAATCATCTCTTTCTTATCATCTGCACAACATCCACGCACATTCAGACTTCCCACTTTGACAATTTTCTTCTTCTTATTCTTTTTAGTAATCTTTACAGGAAAAGGGGTTACTAGCCCATTGTTCCCGGCATTTTAGTTGACTTTTACAACACGCATGGCTTACGGAGGAAAGATTCTTATTCCACTTCCCCATGGATATAAAAGGAAAATTAATAAGACCAAGAACTATTAAGATAAAATCAAAGAAAACTCAGATGAGTGTGTATAAATAAATGTGTACATGTATGTGTAGTGTGACCTAAGTGTAAGTAGAAGTAGCAAGACATGCCTGTAATCTTGCATATTTATGAGACAGACAAAAGACATCAGCAATCCTACCATCATGTAAAACAATCACAGGCTTCGTTTTACACTCACTTGGCAGGACGGTAGTACCTCCCTGGGTGGTTGCTGTCTACCAACCTACTACCATATATATATATATATATATATATATATATATATATATATATATATATATATATATATATATGTTTGTGTGTGTGTGTGTGTGTGTGTGTGTACTCACCTAATTGTGTTTGCAGGGGTCGAGACTCAGCTCCTGGCCCCGCCTCTTCACTGAACGAAAGCAACTAGTGTGTGTGTGGAGAGAGAGAGAGAGAGAGAGAGAGAGAGAGAGAGAGAGAGAGAGAGAGAGAGAGAGAGAGAGAGAGAGAGAGAGAGAGAGAGAGAGAGAGAGAGAGAGCTTTACTGCTGCCAATTATTACTAATAATAAGAATGATAATAGATTAAGTAGAGGCTCTGTCTGAGAAGGTCAAGGCTAGTCTCAGCATAAGCTAGTTTAGTAAAAGAACTGAACAGTATCTATTAAGTGAAGCTACAGATAAAGAGGAAAGTGGTTAGCTGGTTAATGGAGTTTAAAGCCTGTCGCCTACACTAGGGTCATTAAGGATATAAATAACTTTTTCACTGCCAAACAAGAATACTTTATCCCTAAAATAAATAAGTTACATATTTTTATTTATGTAAGGCAATTGTGATTATCCAAAACTGTAAAATTGTATCTAAATAAACTTAGTTATTGAAATATTTGAGTGGTAAGAGCATAGACAATGAGATTTACACTGGTGAATGTTGGTGGTGTCAAGCTGGTCAATGTTTCCACTGAACTGTAACACAGGTTGATCAAAATCGTCATTGTCAAAGATCTTTTGTGGGACTCCGAGGTCTAATATTGGTAAAAGTTGAAGAGTCAAATTAGACGTGGACATCTAGCAGTGGAGGAAGTCTTCGGGGTCGAGCAGGTTGAGAGGTACTCCGCTGAGGCAGGAGGCCTGTGGCAGCCTATCCAGCAGTGTTTTGTTCCCCACTACCCAAGCCACGTCACATTCACACTCCAGAGGGTTACCTGATATACAAAGTTTGTTATAATTATTTAGCAACTAAAAAATTCTTATCATTTACAATGATGATTTGTCATGCAATTTCACATATGCATTACGCTCTCAGAGTTCTAAATGTAAAAAATTGCTCAGGCAAAATGTTAACCAACAAAAGGAACATAATGTGCTTTAACATTCGCACTGAGTGCTCGCCTAAAACATGATGCTACCCAGGTTATGATACTTTGAGGCCTGATTGTTACGGTGGGAACGACACTCACCCTGTGGTTGGGCAGTTACCCTCGGATCTTGTACTTTCAGTAAGGTCTAACACTCGCCCTAAGGTCTGGTACTCACCCCTTAAAGTCGAGGAAGACCTGGACATGCTCCAGCAGTGGTCTGGTACATACCGTAAAGTCTGGTACACGCTAAGGTCAGGTACTCACCCTGGAGAAAGACCTGGAAATACTCCTCCAGCAATGATCTGGTACACACGTTTAGGCCTGGTACTCACCCTGGAGAAAGACTTGAACATGCTCCTCCAGCAGTGGTCGCCACACTGTCTCCTCCAGTGAGGTAATGTTATTGTTGCTAAGTTCAATGCTGCTCTCCCGGTCCATATCTAGTGAAACACATACACTAATACATTAATGATTCATTGAAACTTTTAATCATTGTGCTTAATGTGTTCATTATTATATATATAATAGTGGCGATACGGGTGATATTCGTGTAGTCTTGTCAAGTTAAGCACACTGAGTATGGTCAGACGTGATTGGGTAATTATATGGACACAGTAATTGGTTAGGAAACCTAAGCAGCTTAATTAAGAGGCTTCTATCTACTACACTATATTCATTAAGAATAAAAAAAATCACAATACTGTAACTTGCTAAGGGTTCAGAACAGAACGAAACTCCGTCATAGATGTCGTCTGATCAATGCGGGTTATTTGTGAGTCATATTCCTATCACCAGAATGACAACATTTAAACCTACTGAAATATTTTTACTGGAATCCCCCTTTCAGCTTTCTCCCCCCCCCCAAAAAAAAAAAGCTTTCTCCCTTGAAATATGGGATAATTGTTTCGTTAAAACTCGGAGAATTATTAACCCAGGATTACCCAAGAAAGTCAAGTAGTGAGGTTTATTTCCGTTGTGGTCGCCAGGTCCTTACCCAGGATGCGCCGCCTCACGACTCTTGGTGTCTATTTACAGCTACGTGAAAAATATGGGCAGCAAGTATTAGGAGACTTTCCAACGTTTCGCCTCGCCAAAGACTGAACCTTTGTGTTTTCCAGTTGTGAACATAATGTTCTTTAGTCTAACATTTTGAAATATAATTACGGACATCCTTCCCATATTACAGTACTTCATATTTCTTTTCCTTCACCCCCTTTTTCTTTTCTCCGCCTCCTGTGTATAATTTCTCTTATCCCCGCTCTGGAATGTTGGAGATATCGTCATAATTATATTTTTCCTGTGTATGGGATAGGCTATCTTGAGAGATGGTAACTCCCAAGTGAAAGCAAGTCCAGCAATGCTGGAAGGAAAGTTTTGAAGTTACCGTAGCTGATGAACCCTTGCTGGAGTGCTTGACGATATCCTCGTAGTCCCACTGAAGTCTCCCAGCTTAGGTTAACAGATTTCAACACAGCACGAGCCTCATCCTGCGCGATTTAGTATGATAGGGAAACATAACTAGCTTTTATCCTCATTGTGTAATTCCAGTATCATGAATTCATTTAACATCACAAGACCAGTATGATATATGTTTTTCCTGTTTTCATGCCAAGAGTAGCAGGAAGAGTTGGAGGCGAGCCTTCTGTTTTTTATCCTTGTCTCATACACATACATAATACACGGCAGTCCTTAATAGTCCTTAACGAAATAGAAGTAGATAGTTCTTAGCAAATAACCTAAATTTAGAATTACAAGCCCTGGTTACCTGGAGGTTATTCCGGGGATCAACGCCCCCGCGGCCCGGTCCATGACTAGGCCTCCCGATGGATCAGCGCCTGATCAACTAGGCTGTTACTGCTGGCCGCACGCAGTCCAACATACGAGCCACAGCCCGGCTGATCCGGCACTGACTTTAGGTATCTGTCCAGCTCTCTCTTGAAGGCAGTCAGGGGTTTATTGGCAATTCCCCTAATGCTTGATGGGAGGCTGTCGAACAGTCTTGGGGCCCCGGACACTTATGGTGTTTTCCCTTAGTGTACCAATGGCGCCCCTACTTTTTATTGGGGGCATTTTGCATCGCCTGCCCAGTCTTTCACTTTCGTAGGGAGTGATTTCTGTGTGCAGATTTGGGACCATTCCTTCCAGGATTTTCCAAGTGTAGATTATGATATATCTCTCCCTCCTGCGTTCCAACGAGTACAAGTCAAGTGCTTCCAAGCGTTCCCAGTTGTTAAAGTGCTTGACAGAACTTATACGTGCAGTAAAGGATCTCTGTACACTCTCTGGATCTGCGATTTCACCTGCTTTGAATGAAGATGTTAATGTACAGCAGTATTCCAGCCTAGAGAGAACAAGTGATTTGAAAAGGATCATCATTGGCTTGGCATCTCGTTTTGAACGTTATCATTATCCATCCTATCATTTTCTTTGCACGTGCGATCGTGGCACTGTTGTGATCCTTGAAAGTGAGATCCTCACATATTACTACTCCCAGGTCCCTTACATTATTTTTCCGCTCTATTGTATGGCCAGAGTCTGTAGTATACTCTGTTCTAGTTATTATCTCCTCCAGTTTTCCATAACGGAGTAGTTGGAATTTGTCCTCATTGAACATCACATTGTTTACCGTTGCCCACTGGAAAACTTTGTTTATATCTTCTTGGAGGTTAACCGCGTCCTCAGCAGATGACAGCCTCATGCAGATCCTAGTATCATCCGCAATGGATGATACGGAGCTGTGATGTATATCTCTGTCTATGTCTGATATGAGGATAAGGAATAAGATGGGGGCGAGTACTGTGCCTTGTGGAACAGAGCTCTTCACTATGGCAGCCTCCGATTTAACTCTGTTGACCACTACTTTTTGTGTTCGATTTGTTAGGAGTTGAAGATCCATCTCCCCACTTTCCCAGTTATTCCTTTAGCACGTATTTTATGGGCTATTACGCCATGATCGCATTTGTCAAATGCTTTTGCAAAGTCTGTGTATATTACATCTGCATTCTGATTTTCTTCCAGTGCATCCAAGGCCATGTCATAGTGATCCAGTAGTTGTGAGAGGCAGGAGCGACCTGCCCTGAACCCATGTTGCCCTGGATTGTGCAGATTTTGGGAATCCAGGTGATTTGCAATCCTGTTTCTTAGCACTCTTTCAAAGATTTTTATGATGTGGGACGTCAGAGCTATTGGTCTATAGTTCTTAGCTAATGCTTTGCTGCCACCTTTATGGAGTGGGGCTATATCCGTTGTTTTAAGTGACTGTGGAATTTCACCCATGTCCAAGCTCCTCCTCCATAGTGTACTTAGGGCACATGCCCTAATGAAAACAGAGTTCCACGAATCTGGGCCCGGGGCTGAGTGCATGGGTATGTTGTCAATGGCTTTTTCGAAATCTATCGGAGTTAGGGTAATGTCGGAAATCTGGCATACATTTATGGAGTTTTGAGGCTCATTTATGAAGAAATCATTTGGGTCATCGATCCTCAGACCAATTAGTGGTTCACTAAACACAGAGTCGTACTGGGATTTCAATATTTCACTCATTTCTTTGTTGTCATCTGTGTAAGTCCCATCCTGTCTGAGTAAGGGCCCGATACTAGATGTGGTATTTGCCTTGTTTTTGGCATATGAAAAGAAATATTTTGAATTTCTTTCAATTTCACTAATAGCTTTAAGCTCCTCCTGTCTCTCCTGGTTCCTGTAAGAGTCATTTAACTTAAGTTCGATAGTTTCCACTTCCCTGGTCAGCGCCTCCTTTTCGTGTATCAGATATTCTAGCACTCCTGAGGAGCTCAGTGATTCTTCGTCGTCTTCTGTAGAGGGAGCGTCTTTCTCTCTCCAGTTTACTCCTGCTCTTCTTCTTTCTTAGGGGAATATGCCTAGAACATGATTCAGCTGCCAGGAAGTTGATCCTTTCAAGGCACTGGTTTGGATCCATGTCATTTAAGATATCTTCCCAACATGTTTCGTTTAGGACATGGTTTACCTGGTCCCAGTTGATGTTCTTGTTGTTGAAGTTGCATTTTGTGAAGACACCTTCACAGGTACATGCAATCTGTTGATCAGGACCCCTATGCATGTACGTCTGTACTTCGATTAGGTATTATCTATCTTTCCCACGTACTCCGCTCCCAAGAGTAAGACTTCCCTCTTCAGAGACAGATTTATACATACATAAACACATAAACATCAACAGCCTCTACCTTACCATCAAACACCATCACTTGTAGTGACGAATAAGACACATGTGCAACACTTAGGTATCTTTATTACCTGCAGTTCAGATAATCTGAAGTTGCACAAGTGTCTTACTCATTAAATTATCACATATAATAATTGCGCGTGTAATAGAGAACTTAGCATTATAAACATAAATGTAGTATATCGTGATCTCTTGATGACTGATGGCTGTTTGACACAGTGGCTTGTCACAACAGAATAACTGAAGAACGGTTTAGCCCACACTGAGTCAGGCAATGCTGACGTAGCCGAGTTGCTGTAGAGTCTGTAACCAGTAGCTTGAAAGGAAGACTGACAGTTGTGAGCACATCTTCTACAGCAGCTTCATGTGATAAGTGATGAAATAGTGTTGCAGTTCAGCCATAAAATAGTAGGCCAATTATCTGTTGAAGCTGTCGGACACAAATAAGTGATGATCTCCACTCTTTCATAGCTATGTTGTCTGTATGATAAGTCTTTGAGCTCTGCAGTTCATCAGCACAGCATTTGTTTGTACAGCAGCCTCTGTGTCGTCGCATTCTCGTGCATGCCATGTTCGAACATGTAACAGGTCCGGATGTTTCTCTCGCCTGACGTACACTTGTTGCAGTCACACAGGGATTGCAGACATCTCCTTCAGCTGTCCCAGCTCCATTGCCGGCAGATGCCCTGATGGTCGTGAGTCAGGAGTAGATTTGAATGAGCTGTTTGGTAAGATGTTGGAAACACAGCTTGGCATGGAGTTGTGGGAAGGATTATGAGCCTTTTTCGGCAAATTTCAGTGAGCAGGCTTGAGGTAGCCAGTTGCTTTGTCTTCGATGAAGTGACGATATGGAGCTTCAGTGTCACCTGTTCACGGCAGGCCCTTTCCCCAAGGAACTCGCTGCTGGTGAGTGAAGAATGCTGAGGAAGAATGCTGAGGAAGAATGCACTATAATTGAACAGGTATTTTCCAAACTCCACTATCCTCGTCACTTCATCAGAGACTGCAGACGGCGAGCACTAAACATCTTCAACACACCCAGAGAAGACACTGCCGAGAAGAGATACATAGTCCTTCCCACCAACTCCATTGCCAAACATGTTTCCAACATCTTTGCCAAAACATCATTCCAAGTATCTACCTCCACAACCACGACCATCAAGGACATCACCAGTAGTAGGCAGGACAAGCCTCCATCCTCTGCAGGGGTATACATAATCCCTTGTAATGACTGCAACAAGTTATACGTGGGCGAAACATCAAGGGACCTCCAAACACGTATTTCCGAACACCAATACGCAAGCAGGTCTGACGACACAAGGAATGCCTGCGTACAACACCGTAATTCACACAACCACTTGATAAACTACAGAAACTCAAGACTTATCGCCACAGAAGACAACACCCAATACCGAAGAATCCTGGAATCATCACTTATTTCTGTATCCGACAACTTCAACCAGAATAGTGGCTTCTATAACATAGCTGAACCACTTGCCAAGAAACTTCTTCATCGCTATCCCACATAAGAACACTGTAGAAGGTCTGCTCACAAACTTGTCCAGTCTCCTTTCCAAGCTACCCAAGTTTTAGACTCTACAACCCAACTCGGTACATCATCAGATACAGCATTCTTCACCTGACCTCAGCCGGACTATAAATACTCGCGTTCCTTCCACCCCAGGTAGTTCTGTTTGTGACTTGAAAAAGCCCACTGTGTGGGCGAAACGTAGTCAATAAAGGATCACATTATACTGCATTTGTGTTTATATTGCCATTGTGTCGGTATTTTATACCATTTATTTCCAGAGAACTCTAGCACAATATGACGACACCAACAACTTTATCAGCTTCCCCCTCTCCCCCTCCCCCTCCCCCCTTCTCCCCCCACACATGTTATCATGTTTCCCCAGTAACAGGTTTTACCAGCTGATACTTGTAATACCACTCGTCATGTCAGAGGTGACTTCTCTTAGTTATTATTACTTTAAATAATAGTATTAGATTTATTATTATTACTATTATTATTATTATTATTATTATTATTAACACAAAACCCCTTTAACAAATACGGTTATGATTATAAGCATTAGATATATTGCTCTTAAAAAAGAAATGCTCTGCATAACCAGTGGCTTTCTATAAAGTATCACAAAAATGTCAACTATTCCTGCATCAATTACCTGGAGTTTACCTGGAGAGGGTTTCGGGGGTCAACGCCCCCGCGGCCCGGTCTGAGACCAGACCTCATTATATAACTTTATAGAAATAAAAATTATTATTATTATTATTATTATTATTATTATTATTATTATTATTATATCATCTTGAGAAAGCATGTACTGACACAGGTGAGTACATGCACACAGGTGAGTACATGCACACAGGTGAGTACATGCACACACAGGTGAGTACATGCACACACAGGTGAGTACATGCACACACAGGTGAGTACATGCACACACATGCGTACAACACCGTAATTCACACAACCACTTGATAAACTACAGAAACTCAAGACTTATCGCCACAGAAGACAACACCCAATACCGAAGAATCCTGGAATCATCACTTATTTCTGTATCCGACAACTTCAACCAGAATAGTGGCTTCTATAACATAGCTGAACCACTTGCCAAGAAACTTCTTCATCGCTATCCCACATAAGAACACTGTAGAAGGTCTGCTCACAAACTTGTCCAGTCTCCTTTCCAAGCTACCCAAGTTTTAGACTCTACAACCCAACTCGGTACATCATCAGATACAGCATTCTTCACCTGACCTCAGCCGGACTATAAATACTCGCGTTCCTTCCACCCCAGGTAGTTCTGTTTGTGACTTGAAAAAGCCCACTGTGTGGGCGAAACGTAGTCAATAAAGGATCACATTATACTGCATTTGTGTTTATATTGCAGAGGATGGAGGCTTGTCCTGCCTACTACTGGTGATGTCCTTGATGGTCGTGGTTGTGGAGGTAGATACTTGGAATGATGTTTTGGCAAAGATGTTGGAAACATGTTTGGCAATGGAGTTGGTGGGAAGGACTATGTATCTCTTCTCGGCAGTGTCTTCTCTGGGTGTGTTGAAGATGTTTAGTGCTCGCCGTCTGCAGTCTCTGATGAAGTGACGAGGATAGTGGAGTTTGGAAAATACCTGTTCAATTATAGTGCATTCTTCCTCAAGGAACTCGTTGCTGCAGGAGGAAGAATGCTGAGGAAGAATGCTGAGGAAGAATGCACTATAATTGAACAGGTATTTTCCAAACTCCACTATCCTCGTCACTTCATCAGAGACTGCAGACGGCGAGCACTAAACATCTTCAACACACCCAGAGAAGACACTACCGAGAAGAGATACATAGTCCTTCCCACCAACTCCATTGCCAAACATGTTTCCAACATCTTTGCCAAAACATCATTCCAAGTATCTACCTCCACAACCACGACCATCAAGGACATCACCAGTAGTAGGCAGGACAAGCCTCCATCCTCTGCAGGGGTATACATAATCCCTTGTAATGACTGCAACAAGTTATACGTGGGCGAAACATCAAGGGACCTCCAAACACGTATTTCCGAACACCAATACGCAAGCAGGTCTGACGACACAAGGAATGCCTGCGTACAACACCGTAATTCACACAACCACTTGATAAACTACAGAAACTCAAGACTTATCGCCACAGAAGACAACACCCAATACCGAAGAATCCTGGAATCATCACTTATTTCTGTATCCGACAACTTCAACCAGAATAGTGGCTTCTATAACATAGCTGAACCACTTGCCAAGAAACTTCTTCATCGCTATCCCACATAAGAACACTGTAGAAGGTCTGCTCACAAACTTGTCCAGTCTCCTTTCCAAGCTACCCAAGTTTTAGACTCTACAACCCAACTCGGTACATCATCAGATACAGCATTCTTCACCTGACCTCAGCCGGACTATAAATACTCGCGTTCCTTCCACCCCAGGTAGTTCTGTTTGTGACTTGAAAAAGCCCACTGTGTGGGCGAAACGTAGTCAATAAAGGATCACATTATACTGCATTTGTGTTTATATTGCCATTGTGTCGGTATTTTATACCATTTATTTCCAGAGAACTCTAGCACAATATGACGACACCAACAACTTTATCAGCTTCCCCCTCTCCCCCTCCCCCTCCCCCCTTCTCCCCCCACACATGTTATCATGTTTCCCCAGTAACAGGTTTTACCAGCTGATACTTGTAATACCACTCGTCATGTCAGAGGTGACTTCTCTTAGTTATTATTACTTTAAATAATAGTATTAGATTTATTATTATTATTATTATTATTATTATTATTATTATTATTATTACTAACACAAAACCCCTTTAACAAATACGGTTATGATTATAAGCATTAGATATATTGCTCTTAAAAAAGAAATGCTCTGCATAACCAGTGGCTTTCTATAAAGTATCACAAAAATGTCAACTATTCCTGCATCAATTACCTGGAGTTTACCTGGAGAGGGTTTCGGGGGTCAACGCCCCCGCGGCCCGGTCTGAGACCAGACCTCATTATATAACTTTATAGAAATAAAAATTATTATTATTATTATTATTATTATTATTATTATTATTATTATTATTATATCATCTTGAGAAAGCATGTACTGACACAGGTGAGTACATGCACACAGGTGAGTACATGCACACAGGTGAGTACATGCACACACAGGTGAGTACATGCACACACAGGTGAGTACATGCACACACAGGTGAGTACATGCACACACAGGTGAGTACTTGTATATAGAACACTCACCTGGAAAAGCATCAGATTCGACGGAGGTGATGCTGTTGTTGTGGAGATCAACGTACTGGAGTCTGTGACCGGAGGTGGTGAAGGCCTCAGCCTCCAGTCTCCACAAGTGGTTGTCGAAAGCACTGACTATCTCTAGCTCGACCAATCCCTCGAATGTACCTGCCGGAGCAAAGATTTGAGAGAGAGAGAGAGAGAGAGAGAGAGAGAGAGAGAGAGAGAGAGAGAGAGAGAGAGAGAGAGAGAGAGAGAGAGAGACCTATCTGCAGCAACTTTATGAGCAGAAAGAATTTTAATATCCATCGACAGTCATTCATTCCTCTACTTGTAAAATATATACAGGAACTCTTCGCCTAACCTCTGTTTTATTATTATTATTATTATTATTATTATTATTATTATTATTATTATTATTATTATTATTATGATTATATTCACAAAAACGCACTGTAAGGGTCATGCAGACCTATTAAACTTTTAAAAGAAGTAAGGAAAAAAATTGTGATGGTAATTACCTGGGGTAATTTCTGTGAGCTCGATGTTGTTAGCAATGAACTGAGTGAGGTTGGTGAGGCCGTGGAGGGTGTCGACTGGAAGGTTGCCCAGGGAGTTACCATGAATGTTGAGAACTTTAATGCTAGGGGATGAGAGCGGTGGTAGCTCTCCCAGCAGGTTCTCAGAGAGGTCGAGGTATTCCATGGCCGTATAGCTATTCATGGTACCATATGGCAGATTAGAGATGCGGTTCTTTGTCAGGCTGACAGTGACGAGGGTACCAGCGCTGCCTATCAACGTAGCCTCTCCCATTTCCTCCAGAACACCTTGGATTATGAACACGTTTATGAAGGTGACATCGCTGAACACCCCATCCTCCAGAATCCTAACCTTCTGGTTGTTCTCCATGTTGAAGGAACGAAACGTCGTGGATGGGAAATCTGCCAAGAACGCCTGTCGAAGCTGGTCCTCGTCTTCCACGAGAGAACAGTCTATGTCGAGGTATTCATGATTGTAGAAGCTGCAGATGCATGGAGAGATATCTTCCACGATCGGGCACCCAACTTCCTTGGGAACTCCTCCATGAGGCTCGTTTCCATGGCAGCTCCCTGTCAGAAGAATAACAAAAACAATCAGGCGGACCTCCATTACGTTTCTACTGTCTTGGTGAAGTGAACGACAGGCAACTGAGCAGTAGCAATACTGCCACCAGTCACACCCAGTATATCACAGCTTCCTGATAATTAATTTACCAATCACAGAGTGATGTTAAGTTCCCAGGGACTCAGACATGGGAAGAAGTATAGCTACTCAAGTGGCAACCAGCTGGCCTCTCCCACCAACCTCTTTATCAAATGGTCATTTCCCCACTGAGGAGTTGCTAACCAGTAGCATGAGAGACACTATCATAATTCAGAGGAATTCGAGAGCATCCTCGAAAATCTGGAAGGCAGTAGTGAATTAATTATTCAGCGTCTTAATTCGTAATACACTGAAGGATGCAGATGAGTGTATTGCGGCGTTGACAGAAAACTAATTTGTCAGAGAAACTATTGTCTCACTTTACGTCACTGTAACCAGATATAAATATGTAAATAGTTCATTACCAATGTAACATTACCACTGTAACATTATCACTGTAACATTACCCCTGTAACTTGCTGATATATGAGGAAGTTGGTGTCCAGTCCATGAATATATTATGTGCCTCTGTTATCTTTTGACTACCACCCACAGAATGGATGTGAGGATGCATAAAAAACTATTAAACTAACGTCATTTAATGCTGCGAAAAAGAATCCATGAATTAAAAGACAACTCACTCGCAAAATGTTCAAGAAATGTCATAATATTTTATCCACGGTGTCATATTAATAGCCATTCTGGAAATATGACCTGACTCTATCTACTGTAAATAATTCCTAACCATTAAACTTGTCTAAGTTCAACCATACCTTACTAAAATATCAGCTACATTATAAAGTTTTCGTGACTAAATTCTTACCCCAATTAGTGTATGAAAACAGTAGATATCTAATAATTAAGAAGCCCTCATAAATTTTCACTGTATACACCAAAGCGATATTTAATGAATGTAACTGTTGGAATATATGTACAGCAGCATATTATTCAGCTATGAAAAACAAGATTTTTTTTTTCGAGCAGGATAGCCCAATAAAGTCAGTGTGTCATAGGAGACTATCTGTCTTATTTCCAATGGACTCCTTGAAACTTCAACCCCAGGATGCGACCCACACGAGTCGTCAAACACCCAGGTATTTACTTATTGTTAGGTGAACAGGGACAGTAGCTGTAAGCCAATATGTCCAACGTTTCGCCCGTGCCGAGGCACTATCCATAATCCCTCGGTGTGTGAGCTAAGGACATTACCAAACGAGACACTACATATACAAAGATTCCGATATATTTGCACCAATAACTCATTACAGTTGTGACCGGGTGTGGAAGTGTGAATTGGTCATCACTCTATAATTTGTTCATGATTGTAGCCATGTATAAACGTAAGTAACCATTTTTACAGGATTCATTACCTTTGTAACTTGTGAGTTCATTACCTTTGTACCTAGTTCAGCTATCAAAACTTTGGGGGCCCAGTCCCTGGACCCATATGTACCTCTGTAATCTGTAAATACCTTTGTAACTTGTCATGATTGTCCTCTTCAAGGGGGGCTCCTTGGCGTGGTGAAGAGGCTCTTGGTCTGAGGAATTAGACCTGTCGGTCTTCTTCCTCAGACCGAACCTAATTACCCCCCATTCTCCCCTCCCCTATCCCATCCTCCCCATCCTCCCCTTTTTCCATTCCTCCTCCTCCTCCCCACCCCTCCCTTTTGCCCTTCCTCTTTTTGGCCTTTGGGATTTCTCCCACAGGCACGCTAGTTCCTAGGTAGGGGAAAGGACACCGGGGTCCATCCCATTCCGTTGAGGCTCTTGGCGGTGGCGTAGTTTGCCGTGGAATCTGGATCGCCTGGGGATGTCCCAATCCCTCTCCGGTATCCCGGAGTAGCTTTGGGTGTCTTTCGGGCGACGGGTGTATCTCTGGAAGCCACCTTTCGGATTCCGGGGGTGGTGGCCGAAGGAGGTATGCTTTGTGGCGGATATCCGGCCACCCTCTCTTTTGTCCACCGAGGTAGCTCGGCAGATGTGAGGTTGCTATCCCGGATTGCTGGTTTACTGGCATGAAGGGTAGGGTATGGCACGGGTTCCATGCTACATCTGCGCTACTAGTGGTGCTGAGGTCCTCTTGGGCGCGGAGGGAGATTTCCGGCCCTTTCATTCCTCCTGGGAACTATTCCTCCCTGCTCCCCCCTTTTTTTATTCTTTTTTTTTATTTTTATTTTCTTTTCTTCTTTCTTTTTTTTTTTCTTAAAAACAAAAAGCAAAGGAGTAAACTAACCATGGAGAACCCAATCCATGAACCCACTACCCCCGGGCCCCTTCTTGATACCGCACCCCATTCTGACCCTGCCTTGTGTTTAGACCACTCTTTGGACACTCCTGATGCCCCTGTACCTCTTGCTGGTGCTGTTTCCTCACCTGCTTCAGGTACCGGGGCTTCGACTGACTCTTTCGATTTGTCTGAACTCCGCTCTCCTTTGACTATGCTTCCGGCTTCTCCCTCTACGGTACGGCAATTTTCGAATCACCCACCCATTTCACGCCGGACCAACTCCGGTCCTACTCCTAAATGCCAACGTCAATCTCCTGATGATGCTCCTTCGTTACCTTCCCATTCTACTCGGAAAAGACAGACACGTCAAGCACTCCCTCTCCACGCTCAGTTTCGGACCACACAATGGACTAAATTCTTTACTTTAAGACCGACTTCTTCTTCTGCCTACCTTTCTGACCATAGTATTGGCAAAGCGCTCCTGCGTCATGTTGGCAGAGATATTTCATTTCATGCTCTCAAGAGTGGTACGCGCATTGTCACTGTCCAGAATGCTACCCAAGCCCATGATCTTTCTCTCCTTTCGAACATCGATACTACTCCTATCACTATTGAAAAACATCTTTCTCTCAATTCTTGTAGTGGTACTGTCATTCTGCCCCATACCATAGTCCAACAGAATTTCCAGTCATGTGGCAATGCCATTCTTTAACAGCTGGAACTCCAGGATCTCCCAATCCTCAAAGTAGACACTTATGTCCTTCCTGCCCGGGGGCGGAGACGTTACCCTTGCAATGTGGCTCGTTTAACTTTTGACAGCCGAGAACTCCCGTCCTCTGTATATGTCGCAGGACATCGGTTACAAGTTCGAAAGGTGATACCTACACCGCAACAATGTAGAAATTGCTGGCGTTTTGGTCACCCAGCGAAATATTGCAGATCTATGGCCGAATGCCCAGTCTGTGGTGCCGACAACCATTCTAATACATCTTGCAGTCAACCTCCATCTTGCCTTAATTGTAATGAAGCTCACCCTTCGTACTCCTGCCGTTGCCAGGTCTACTTAAATGAATGTGAAATCCGTTGCCTCAAAGAGGCAGAAGGTCCCCCTTATGCTATGGCAGTTACTCATCTCCGCCTCCAAGGGAGACTACCCCATGTTTCTTATTCTCGTGTTTCCAAACATCCCCCCACTTCTGGGGTCCCATCTTCTGCAGCCTCCTCTGTTGTTACCCCTCCCATAGCCACTCCGGCATCTAATCCTTTTGCTGTCCTTGGCTCTGACGTCCCGACTACAACTCAGTCTGTTCTCACATCTTCGCGTCCTTCCTCACAAGCCCCAGTATCGACAAGACCTCGTACGACACCTAATACCAATCGCCCCTCTACTTCTCAGAAGTCCAAAAAATCCACATTGCTCAAATCTTCTTTGCCCCTTCCTTCCCTTCTTCCACCTCCACACTTTACCTTTCCAGTCTCTGTACCTAGTTCTTCCCCTCTCTCTGGCTCTATTACAAGTGTGGAGATTCACCCTCCTCCTCGTACTATGCCTTCCACCCCCGTCCCCTCCCAAGTTTCTTCCTCTTCTGCCACCTCCCAGGTTTCTGCTTCTTCTGTCCCCCCCACACTTCATCTCCAGTCCCTTACACTCTTCCCTCCCCCTCTACTTTGGTACAGTCCATTACTGTCCCAATCTTTACTCACCCTCCTCCTTCTATCTCCAATATGGTCTCTCATACATCTTTGAATTCAGAAACACTTGAAGCCATTTCAGAATATATTGCAGAGACTAAACCTTCAATGGACACTGATTCACTTCCTGTTCCTTCTCTTCCCTCTCCTCCATCTTCACAACCCCATTCTTCGCAACGCTCCGTTCCTTCGCTGCTTGAACGTCTTCCAATGCCACCACACATTGACTTTTCTAACCCCTCTAGTCCGTAGGTGCCTTTACCTACAGATTCCTGGTATTTTCTTCATCGCCAATCATGGCCTATTTACAGTGGAATATCCGCGGCCTCAGGGGTAATCGGGGTGAGCTTCAGATGTTGCTTTCCAGGTTTTCCCCTGTTGGTGCTTGCTTACAAGAACCAAAATTACACTTGGCTGTTTTCCAACCTATCTCAGGCTATAATTTATTGTATTCTTCGGATCCTTTCTCAGATGGGACCTTTAATGAAAGTGCCCTTCTTCTACGCAATGATATTCCGTACTGTCAACTATTTGTCCATACCTCGCTGCATTACACTGCAGCCCGTATCCACTTGAATAAGTGGTTTACAATATGTTCTTTATATCTCTCTCCTTCTCGAGCATTTTCTATCCCAGACTTTGCCTTTCTTGTTTCATCCTTACCACCACCACTTCTGTTACTTGGTGATTTTAATGCCCACCATTTCCTCTGGGGGGGGGGTCTCATTGTGACTCACGTGGCATCCAGTTGGAGGCTTTTCTCGCCTCTCACCCCCTCCATGTTTTAAATACGGGTACTCCCACCCATTTTGATCCTCGTACTCATACTCTCTCTTGCATCGATCTATCAGTCTGCTCTTCCTCCACTGCACTAGACTTCACCTGGTCTGTTCTACCGGACTTACATGACAGCGATCATTTTCCAATCATTCTTACTTCTCCTTCCTATTCACCACCTTTCCGTA